>NC_048224.1:26533942-26540882 GCF_002007445.2 Ailuropoda melanoleuca
AAAAAAAAAAAAAGAGTTGGATGCTTAACTGACTGAGCCACCCATCTTCTTTCAATTCAAAGATAGCCTCCCGTCAGTAGTCAAAAGCCTGGATCCACTCTAGGCTCAGCCTCTAATTTGTTGTGGAGCCTTGGGTAAACCTTTTCCCTCTCTAGGCGTTCCTTACTGGTTGAGAGGATTCCTCAACATGCCCTGAGGTAGGTGTGATCTGTAAATCAAAGCCCACGATTTTGGCTTCACACTTGTAAAATGGAAATCTCCCCACTCACCCATCACTTTATTTATTTTTATTTTTTAAAAGATTTTATTTATTTATTTGACAGAGAGAGAGACAGCCATCAAGAGAGGGAGCACAAGCAGGGAGAGTGGGAGAGGAAGAAACAGGCTCCCAACAGAGCAGGGAGCCCAATGCAGGGCTCGATCCCAGGACTCTGGGATCATGCCCTGAGCCAAAGATAGACGCTTAATGACTGAGCCACCCAGGCGCCCCTCACCTATCATTTTAAACCTTCTTGTCACAGATATCTATGCCCACTTGAATACCTCAGTTACCCTACACTGAGCGTCTAGCGTCTACAACCAGCAGAACACACCAGGGCTCTGCAGCTGGGAAGGGTACTCTCTCTCTTTGGTTTCTAAAAACATATGCAGTAGTGGAAAACAGAGAGGAGTGAGGGATGGCTCCTCAAGCCCCATGGAAGCCTCATCCTTTACCTATGCTAGCTGGAGCAAGTTGCTTGACTTCTCTAGGCCTGTTTCCTCGTCTGAAACATGACCACAACCATGTCCACTTTGCAGGGTGTATTATAATGATTAAAAATGAAAAAGTAGGGGCGCCTGGGTGGCACAGCAGTTAAGCGTCTGCCTTCGGCTCAGGGCGTGATCCCAGCATTGTGGGATCGAGCCCCACATCAGGCTCTTCCACTATGAGCCTGCTTCTTCCTCTCCCACTCCCCCTGCTTGTGTTCCCTCTCTCGCTGGCTGTCTCTATCTCTTTGAATGAATAAATAAAATCTTTAAAAAAATAAAAAAAATAAAAATGAAAAAGTAAATAAAAGTCTGGCAGAGTGCCCAGCACATAGCAAATGGTCATCCCAAGTGGCTGTTCTCTGGATCATTGGGAAGATGCCCACATTCTAGTGGATTTGTGGTCACTTGGGCTGCTGCCTTCAAGGAACAGTGAACAGTCATCTCCTGATCTTCTCTCTGGGTCCCAAGTGGTGCGGTAGAACCTATCTCTTGAGGACATAATATCTGGCCTAGAACACATTCGGTGGAGGATGCCAGCCTGCTTAGGACCAGAGACCTCAGAATGAAAGGCATGATTGAAGGCCATGGGGTTTTAAGGTCCCTAGAGGAAAACGAAGGTGAGGGAAACACAAAGGCTGCCTTCAGTCCCTGAAGTGCCATGAAAAGAGAGTCATCAAATGCCCTTATTTGACAGGGAAGTTCAGGAGACCTTCTGACCAGCTCCTGGGGCTAGAGGTTGCCAATATCACAGCGTGGAGAGAGAGTCAAGGATGAGAGGGAAGCGGTAGGAGCCAGAAGGGGAGAAGCAGCACGCCAACCCTGTGTCCTGTCAGAACCGCATGGAGTGAAGAAGTAGCACTTCCCCAAAGGAAGTTGGTGCTGTTCTAGAAAGAGGAAAAGATGCTGAACAGTATTTGTCAACCATCCAAATATGAAATGGGTTGCTTCGTGAGGTTGTGAGACGTCCATCCCTGAAGGTGTTCAAACAGAGACTGGTTTCCCATCTGTCAGGGATGCCATAGGGGCATATATAGGAAGATGGACGGGACTGCCTCTAAACCCCTTCTGGTCCTTATCTTGTGTGTTTTCTACGAGGTGATTATTTTTAGACATGCTGTTTCTCCCATAAGCCTGGGCCATTCATTTCTGTGATTAACACAGAATAACAAACTTGTAAACCGCAAGCAGATTTGATTTGGAACACACTGAGGAATCTGGCACCATCCTCAAGTGGGCCACTGATTGTGTTTCTAGCTTACATCTGGTCCTTCTTATTCCATCTTTGCTCCTGTGCCAGAAGTATCATTGCCAAAAACGGTGAGAGGCTTAGAAGTTTACTTTTACCTTTCGGCAGAATCAGTAAACTGGATTATTAAAGTTTTGTCTTCCCTCTTTGAAACTCCCAAAAGAAAAGAAATCACAGGAACAGATCTTGGCATAGAAAGAAAATGAGACAAAGAATGTAATCATAATACTAGTGACTGGTTTTCAGACTGACATCTGTACATTAAGAATATGTAAAAATACCAATTTCATGCTCTGACAACTTATTCTGCATCAGGGGTGGGGTGATGCCTTGGGAATGCCAAATGTCAAAGCATTACATAATGTCAGCTATTCATGTGCTCCTCTGATGAGATATCACTGGGAATAGGAATTCCTTAAGGGAGCGATGTCTTAAAAAGAGGGAGGGAGAGGGGAAGCATAAGGAAAGGAGAGGAAGAAAAGAGGGACAAAGGAAGAGAGAAGCTGTCAAGTCAGAATAAAAGAATGAGCAAAGAGGGGCGCCTGGGTGGCACAGCGGTTAAGCGTCTGCCTTCGGCTCAGGGCGTGATCCCGGTGTTGTGGGATCGAGCCCCACATCAGGCTCCTCTGGTATAAGCCTGCTTCTTCCTCTCCCACTCCCCCTGCTTGTGTTCCCTCTCTCGCTGGCTGTCTCTATCTCTGTCGAATAAATAAAAATAAAAATCTTTAAAAAAAAAAAAAAGAATGAGCAAAGAAAAGTTAATATATATTTTGAAAGAATACACACAATCCAAAATCTAAGCTACCATCTGTAGAAGTTACTTCTCTCTGTTGTGATTTTCCCACAGAATATCCACACAGAATATTTTTCTTTCATATGTGTAACAGTGGGTTTTGTTTTTTTGGGGGGGGGGACCTGGATTCTTTACAACGTTGACAGAAATCTAAATGTGAAAATTCATTCATAATCCTGTTATCCAATATATCTAACTTGCTTTTTCTGTCCCATTCTTGTTCTTGTCCAAATGCATAATTTTACACAGTGGCCATCAAAATATAAATAAAAACTCACCTACTTTCTAAAATTTTATCATAGGAATTTCCCTATATTATCATATGGATTTCATAATGACCCCTTTAATTACTTAAGAATATTCCCAAGTCAGGGTGTCTGAGTGGCTCAGTCAGTCAAGCATCTGACTCCTGATTTTGGCTCAGGTCATGATCTCAGGGTTGTGGGACTGAGCCCGGAGTAGGGTTCTGTGCTTAGTGGGGAGTCTGCTTCTCTCTCTCTCTCCCTCTACCTTACCCCCCACCCACCCTGCTCTCTCGTCTCTAAAACAAACAAATAAATAACATCTTAAAAAAAAAAAAAGAATATTCCCAGGTATACTCGCAGTATAATTTACTTGTCCATTCTTGTGTTACTGGACTTTTAGTAATCATCCCTACTTTCTCCTAGTTGTAGAAAATGCCAACTATAAATCTTCACATATTCAATACACTCGATAAACTTTTAGATGAAAAGTACTGTGCTAGACAATAGGGATTATCTTGAAGGATTCTGCTCCAGCGTCCACGGAGGGAGACAGACAAAAGAACACACAAATACAATTCAGAACTCTGGACCCCCTGCTGCCCAAAGTGTGGTTCACAGACCAGCAGCATTGCTTCAGCAGGAGAATGTTAGGAATGGAAAGTCTCACGCCCCACCTCAGTCCTGCTGAAGCAAAATCTGAATCGTAACAAAATCCGCAGGTGATTCATGCGCACATTATACAAGAAGCTGCCAATTCCAATTCCTTCTATCTTGGAAGGTCACTCTAGTGGTCATTTCCAGTCCTTCCTGCCTTCCTGACCTCTTCTTCACTTTTCCACAGCTATAAGAGGAGACACTCAGGTCTCTCCTATTTATTTTTTAAGATTTATTTATTCATTTTAGAGAGAGAGTGTGTGTGGGCAAGCAGGGGGAGGGGCCAAGGGAGAGGGAGAGAGAATTCAAGCAGACTCCCAGCCAAGGGCAGAGTTGATGTGGGGCTTGATCCCAGGACCCTGAGATCATGACCTGAGCTGAAGTCAGCTGCTTAACCAATGGAGCTACCGAGGCGCCCTATCTTTTTTTTTTTTTTTTTTTTTTTTTTTTAAGTAATCTCTAGACCCAACATGGGGCTTGAACTCAAGACTCTGAGATCAGGAGTTACATGCTGTTCCAACTGAGTCAGCCAGGTGCCCCTCCTCAAATCTTCATGTTGTTTCCTCTCTAGTGTGGCCTGCGAAGACTTGCCACATGCTTCTCTGTAACCTCACTTCCCACTTCCTCTCAAATCCGAGTACTCTGGCTTTTGTCCCCACCTCTTCAACCGGACTGCTCTGAAGATGGAGTCTGGGCACCTCTTACTGCTGCATTCAGTGGACTCCTCTGTTTTCACTTGGTGTTTTCTGACCCCACAATCAATCCTGTCTCTCAAAGTCTCTTCTGGAAGTCACCACTGCTTTCCAGTTTTCTCCTACTTCTTTTACCATGTTATCTTGGTATCTGATCTTTCCTCTTTGATCCATTGCTGCTGGCTGCTTGGTCTGCCTCTTAAACTTTGGGGTCCAACCTCCAGGGTTGTGTCCTCATCTCTTCTTACTCTCCACATCATCCCCGAATAAGCTCATTTCCATCCAATGTTTCCATTGTCATCTCTCGGCTATCGATTCCCAAATACACAACACATGTATATGCTGGTCTCCTCCATGTCCAACTGCTTACTGTTCACCTCCTGGATGTCCAAAGGCACTCAAGTCTAAAAGTGGTTCGCTCAAAAAAATCTGCTCTGTCTCTGGTTTCTCTCTCTCAATAAATGGTTCCATCAGCTACCCAATGACTCTTCTCCTCCACATTCAACCAATCACTGTGTTGGTTTTTTTAAAGATTTTATTTTTAAGTAATCTCTACATCCAAGGTGGGGCTCGAACTCACAACCCCGAGATCAAGAGTTGCATGCTCCATGGACTGAGCCAGCCAGGTGCCCTGGTAAATGTTTCATAACTGGCTCTCAGAGGGGAAAAAAGGCCCTGATTTAAAGCAACTACTAATTCCCGTGGTATAAATATCCCCCCAATGGCCAATTTCAAGTTACCAATGTGATGTCGCCAAAAGCACTGCTGGGAAGAGAAGAGCAGTAGCATACGTTACCTAGTGTTTCTACTGTACTGACCCAATAGACATGCACTGCTGTAACAGCAAAGATAATGCTGCAATAATTAGGAAGTAGTGAATTTTGAGTATTTATTTCTATTTTAAATATATAATTTATTTAATTGTAAGTTCACATAATTTAATTTTTAACGATGACTGTGCTTAACAACTGGCTTGCAAAATTCCTGAAATTTTGACAACTGGCTCTCATGGGCTGGTATGAGCCAGCTCAAACACATCACTGCCTCATCTTACCATGACTGTGTTACTCTTCGCCCAGTCTAAGGCAACGCTCTCCTAACGGGTGTCTTACCTCTAGTCTCACACTATTGCCAGGCAGATTGGGTAAAGCGTGCATTTGACCATGCTACCTTTCTTAAAACCTTCCACAGGTCTTGCTTGTCCTGAGAATAAAGCCAAACACCCTACGTAGCATACATGGTCTTTGAGTTCTGGCTTCTGCCTTCCTTTGTAGCTCCCCAGACCATCCGTTTATGGCGCTGTCCCCTTCTCCCTACATCCCCCAACATGCTGTGCTCCAGTCAGGCCGCCCATGTGCAATTGCACCAGCGCACGAGGCCGGGTCTTGCCTCTAGGCCTCTGCTCTGGCAGAGCCTCCTGCCCACCAAACTCCTCCCCTGTCCTGGTTTTTCCATAAGTGGTTTTACCATTTACTCCTCTTGCAAGACGTATGGAGTCGCTTCTGGGGGCTTTTCTCATTATTTCAGTTATATATGAATCCTCCACTCTTGTGTCCTCGTGAACTCCATAATACTTCTATGTTAGAAGCTGGGAGCAGGGATAGGACCTAGCAGGAGCTCAAGTAGGCGTCTGTTAAATGAGCATATGAATGAGGGCCAAGCAGGCCGAAAACCTAGTTGGAAAGATGGGATGACAAAGATTGGGAGGCTGGATTAATCTAGTCCTTGCTCTTGTTTAACCAAAACAGCTGTGTCTTCTTGCAGAAATCGAGGATCTCAGAGCTGGAAGGGAATTTAAGGGCTCTGCAGCTCTCTGGAAGAGTTAGTTCCTAATTCTGACACATGCTGCAACGTGGATTGACCTTGTAGACATTATGATAAGTGAGACATGATGATAAGCCAGTTACAAAAAGACAAATACTATATGATTCCTCTTATATGAGGCTATTTAGAATAGTCAAACTCATTCATAGATGCAGAAAGTACAGTGGTGGCTGCCAGGGGCTGGGGGAGGGGGAAATAGGGAGTTAGTGTTTAATGGATACAGAGCTTTCGTTTGGAAAGATTAAAATATTCTGGAAATGCATGGTGCTGATGGTAACACAACAATGTTAATATATTTAATGCCACCGAACTATATACTTAAAAATGGTTGAACAGTACGTTTTTTATGTTATGTATATTTACCACATTTTTAAAAAAGATTTTAGTTATTTATTAGAGAGAGGGAGAGAGACAGAGAGAGAGCACAAGCAGGGGGAGTGGTAGGCAGAAGGAGAAGGGGAAGCAGGCTCCCCACTGAGCAGGGAGCCTGATACAGGGCTCGATCCCAGGGCTCTGGGATCATGACCCAAACCGAAGGCAGATGCCTAAGAAACTGAGCCACCCAGACGCCCCTCTTTACCACATTTTTTGTTTAAAAAAGAATTCCTAGGGGTGCCTGGGTGGCTCAGTGAGTTAAGGGTCCAATTTCAGCTCAGGTCATGATCCTGGGATCAGGGCTCTGTGCTCAGTGGGGAGCCTGCTTGTCCGTCCCCTCCCACTGCCCCCCCCCCCCCCC
>NC_048224.1:26541771-26725382 GCF_002007445.2 Ailuropoda melanoleuca
CCCCCCCCCCCCCCCCCCCCCCCCGGTTGTGCTCTCCTTGTCTCTCTCTCTCTCTCAAATAAATAAATCAGATCTCTAAAAAATAAATTAAAAAAAAAAGAGAGTTCCTAGATCTGCGTTTAGGGGGTCAGAGGAGGGAGTGGGATGGGGAGAGAGCGGTGATGAAACTTGTCTTGTAACTGATTTCCTTCCTTCCCTTCTTCCCTCCAACACCGTTTCTGGGCCAGGTCCTGGTTTGGGGGCTAATACCTGTGTGTGGGGACTCAGAGATGAGTAAGACAGAGTGCCTGCCCTGGAGGAGTACTTGCTGCAGATAAGTGGGGCAGGGATGTATGGAAGTTCATGGGTGGGATGATGTGGGAGATCACACAGCACCACCCTCAATCTTCCCACTCCGTTCCTTCCCCCGTGACCCCTATGACATGATTCAATCTGCATCTCTCTGAGAGGAAACCCCACACCATTCCTGGCACCAAGATTAGATGAGAGCATTTAATTGCATTAGAAGAAACATCTGGCTCTAATTATGGATCTTTAAATGGAGTCTTCATATGTGACACTTGGAATTAAGGCTAGAGAATCCTCCAGGTGTTTTCAAAATAAACTCAACTATCTCATGGACAATGGGAAAGTAATTGGAAATGAGCCCAGAGAGACCTTGAGTATAAGCAGTCTGAGGAATCAGTTAAAACAATTTAAAGCCCATACTATCACTTGTGAACAATCTATTAGCACTGAACGCATATGCTGAAGATCTTAGAATCTGGGAACTCAAAGGGACCTACATTTGCAATCATTAAGTCTCATTTTATAGGTGAGAAAATTAAAGTACATAGAGATAAAGTTCACACAGTAAAACCATGTCACACCTGGGACCACACCCCTGTTTTTTAGTTTCAGTTCAGGATTCTTTATTTTATGCTCACTTATTGCTTTTTGCTTTCTTTCAACAAAATGTTCTGATGTGTGTGTGTGTATCTATCTATCTACTAGGACTGCAATGAATCAGTGAGGTAAATGATTTTTCAAAATGATGATGACATGTTGTTATCAGTTGAATTGTGTCTTCCAAAAAGATATGTTGAAGTCCTAACCCCCGATATCTCAGAATGTGGCCTTATTTGGAAATAAAGTTATTGCGGTATAATTAGTTGTATAGATATGGTCATGGTGGATGGAGTAGGGAGGACCCCTATTTCAATCTAATATGACTGGTGGCCTTATAAGAGGATGAGAGAGACACAGAGGGAGAACATGGCCATGTGATGACAGAGGCTAAGGTTGAAGTGATGTATCTACAGGTCATGGAATGCCAAGCATTACTGAGAACCTCAGAAGCTAGGAAGAGGCAAGAAAGGATACTCTCCTAGAGCTGTCAGAGAGAACTGGATAGGAGCAAGAGTAGGTATGCTATTGAAGCTAAGGTGGTATCAACTGAAATTAGATTGGTATAAATTTAGGTGTTATCTTTAAACCTCATGGTAATCACTGAGAAAATAACTTAAAAATTTACAGAAAAGAAAATGAGCAGGGAATCAAAATGGTACACTAGATTAAATGAAAAACAAAAGAAGGCAGTGTTGGAGGAATTCAGGAACAAAAAAGATATCAGACATATGGAAAACAAAGAGCAAAATGACAAAAGGAAGACCAGCATTGTCAATAATCACTTTAAATGTAAATGGATTAAACGTGCCAATTAAAAGATAGAGATTGTCAGAATGGATAAAAAAATATGATCCAACTATATACTATTTATAAGAGTAGTATAGATTCAGTTTTGACCCCAAGGCATAAAGCAAGGATTGGGTCTCTTTTTCTTATCATTTTTCCATGCATAACACATAGTAGATACTCAATAAATATTTATTTGAATGAATGAAACAATGAAAGTTATTATCAATTTTTAAAAATTTGTCAATCTGATTTATAAAAATTGTATTCCATTTCAGTTTCCATTTGTCTGATTATTAGGAAAATCAATCATCTCATGTTAATCAGCTGTTTTAGTTCTCTGTCTACAACTACCTGTTCAAATCCTTGGCTCTTTTCCTATGAGGGCATTTAGTTTCCTAATTGATTTGTGAGAATTCTTCATATGTTATGGATAATATTGTTTAGTGTATGTGAGAGAAATCTTTTCTCCCACTCTGTGGTTTGTCATTTAATTTTTAAATGTTTTCAGGGCTCCTGGGTGGCTCAGTCAGTTAGGTGTCTGCCTTTGGCTCAGGTCATGATCCCAGGGTCCTGGGATTGAGTCCTGCATCAGGCTCCCGTATCCACAGAAAGCTTGCTTCTCCCTCTGCTTGCCACTACCCCTGCTTGTGCTCTATCAAATAAATAAATAAAATCTTCAAAAAAAATTTTTTAACATTTTCTTTCTCCTTAAAGTACTACACTTAAAATATTTTTTTCTAATTCATATGTAATTTGTCAGTAATATATTTTTTGAATGGGTTGAGGTAGGCTCTAACTTCATGTTTGCAGATTTTTCAGCACCATTTATCAAATATTCCATATGTTCACCACTGATTTGAAGTGCTATCTTTATCGCACACCAAAATACACACTGACTTTTGATGCTTATTCCTGCTCCTGTACCACATGAGATCCATTTTAGTCCTGAGAGTCTGTGTTTACCCGTTGGTCCTCACCTGATGGCAGGACTCCTTGCAGCCTACATCTATTTTTTTTTTTTTTTAGAGAGATGTACCTTCTACCCTCTGCTGCCTAGTATAGCTCCTAGTAATCTCTGTTCACTGCTTTCCTGCTCCCATTTCACACAGTTCTATGCTGGTCTAATCTGGTCAAGGTTTGCCCAGGTGGTCTTTGAAGACAGGACACTAGAGCCTTTGATAACACTACCTGAGCAGAATCAGAGTTTGTGTCTACTAAGCAGCCTGTGGCTTTTTTGGGGTAATGTTTGGTCAGGTAGATAGACTCCTCTCTGTGCCGAGAAACTGAGGCAAACAAAAAAGCTCTCCCTGTCTCCCCGTCAGCTGAGCACAGACAAAGAAGAGAGAAGGTTAGAGAGTAAGTTCCCAGAGCAATGGCACAGTGGGGGAAAGAAGCCATTTGAGAGAGAGAGAGAGAGAGAGAGAGAGAGAGAGAGAGGGAGAGAGACTGAACATTCTGATGAAAACGTGCAGTGGTTCAGGATCATGCTAGATTTGCTAGTAGCAAAACAAGAACAGGGATTGCTAGGGCCTGGCAAACCCAGTTGTTGCGGAATGTACAGAAAGTGTGAAGTTTGAGGTATTGCAGATTGGGAGACAGTCTCTTCTGTGATTCTCAGGTCTGGTACAAGAAAATAACAGCACAAGTGCACACTAGAATCAGTCTTAGAAACATATCAGATCCAGGGGCGCCTCGGTGGCGCAGTCGTTAAGCGTCTGCCTTTGGCCCAGGGCGTGATCCCGGCGTTCTGGGATCGAGTCCCACATCAGGCTTCTCCACTGGAGCCTGCTTCTTCCTCTCCCACTCCCTCTGCTGTGTTCCCTCTCTTGCTGGCTATCTCTCTCTGTCAAATAAATAAATACGATCTTTAAAAAAAAAAAGAAAGAAAGAAACATATCAGATCCAGAACGAAGGTAAAAGAAGATATGGACTCTATCAGAATAGTGACAGTCCTTTCAAGCTCCACTTTGTGAATGGTTTCACCAATTTAGTAAGAAACAATGGATACTAATAGTTGAGACACAAAGCATAAGCTCTCTAACGTATTTTATATAATTGTGCTTAAGTTGACTGTTGTCAACCGTAAATAACTCATTCGATAGGGTGATCTTGATTATTCTCTATTTTTTTCTGTTGTCAATCTGAAGTCCTGATAAAATAATTCATGCTAATGTCATTACAAAGACATGTCTGGACTGAAAATTGCAGGCATGATTCTGGAGTCTGGGGCAGGCAGGTGAAGAAAGCTGATTCCTTCTAGAATGACACCTAAGTAAGGTCTGTCCCCCTGAGTAAGTGTGTCCCTTCATACATTAGAATCTGTAGGTTCAGGGCTCATGGACATTTAAAATAAAGGCGTGTCTTTAGGAGTGTGAAGCTTCTCAACGCATTACTAATGACATGCTTTGAGATTTCTTGTATGGAATCTAATGATTCTTAAATAAATTAGAATCTCAATGGTTTTGCTAGTCAATGGTCCTTATATACTCACTTAGATCTAAGCCTTGAGGAATACAATTCCAACTAGGAATAATAACAAATGAGAATAGAGTTCTTGAAATACTAGCTCCGTATCCCAGGATTTTATTGTAATGTGACTATTATCATTTATATAGTTTAATTTATAGTATATATATATTTAAATTTTGTGATTTTATAAGGAAAAGCAGTCTCTAAGAAAAATTAAAAGCCATCTATATGAATGTCCAAATTTTCAAGAATGATTTCATAGCCTGGATGAAAATTGCGTGCTCTCTCCATCACCTTGCAATTTGAAGAACTGCAAAATCATGAATAATAAAAAAGGATGTTAAACTTTCCAACAACTCCAGATGGGTACCAATGTCATTGAGAATTCCTGAGAATCACCTTGATTGCTGCTTCAGACTAGGAGCCTGAATTGAATATCACTTACCAGTTGCAACGCATGGGCTTTAAGTGACAACAGTTTCTATAATTACATTTTAAAATTGTACAGCCATTAAGTCTGTATTTGTAGCAAATGAAAAACACCCAAACTTTCAAGGGCAACATTCACTCATGCCACTCAACAGACTCTATTTCTGCCTCCACAGAGGGCAACAGAAGGAATGACGGATTGCGAACTGGAAGCCAGGGTTAACACTAACTTTTGCTGGGAACTTGCAAGTTTCTTCTCATTTGGGGCCTTAATTTTCCTTTCTGCAAAACGAGGGCATTGTACTAGATGTTCCCTTCAGTCATTATTCTAGGGTTTTCTCTTAGGGTATGAAGAGAAATTACCAATGAAATGACTGAGCAGCCATAGAACTCAAGTTATTTTTCCCCGGCTGGAGGCTGGGTATAAAGAAGGCTTAAGATCTTCATTTCCAATATTAGGTAGCAGCGAAATGTGTCCGTTTGTGGGCCCAGCTGCTCACCAACCTACTGTCCTCTGTCTCCCTCTCTCCCCACGCCACGCTCTGTCCTGGACACTCAGAGCCACTAGTGGTTTCTCAGTGCAGGAGACTCACATTTGTCAGTTTCCTCTGCTTATCTGGTTCCTTTGCCAGAAGATTCCTCTGCGCTCTCCAACTGTCAAATTCTGACTCATTCTTTTTATTCTTTCTTTTAATTTTATATTTTGACATAATTTCAGACTTAGAGAAAAATTGCCAAGTTAGTACAAAGAATTCTCATATACCTTTTCCTAGATTCTCAAAATGCTAACTTTTTACCACATTTGTGTGATCATTCTCCTCTTCCTCTCTGCCTCTCCCTTCCCCAGCTCCTTGAGAATGAGTTTCAGACATGATATACCCTTTTTTAGAGGGGGGAGGGGCAGAGGGAGAGAGAAAGTATTTTTTTAAAAAGATATTTATTTATTTGAGAGAGGGAGTGAGAGAAGAGAGAGAGAGAGAGAGCACCACAGGGCAGTGGGAGAGGGGTAGAGTGAGAGGGAGAAGCAGACTCCCCTCTGAGCAGAAAGCCTGGCTTGGGGCTTGATCCTAGGACTCTGGGATCTGAGCTGAAGGCAGATGCTTAATTAACTAAGTCACCCAGGTGCCCCCAAAAGCAGCATAGCTTTTTAAAAAAATAGTATAGATCTATTCTTGTTTACTTTATTCCCTTTTTTGGGGGGGGTTGTCAAATGATCCTTTATTGAAATATTTTCCTTTGTAGTCTTTAACTAGCTGGGCATTCCACTGTACCACTGTTGATGTCATCTATGATGTCATGAGGGTGGTGGCCACCAACATTGCAGCCCACAGATGGGGCAGTCCCCAGGATCTCTTTAATGGTTCCAGAGAGTTCTCTGGCTAAAGATCAGTGCTGCATCTGTCGGGTAATGTTGACAATCTCATCGACAGTGATATTTCCACTGTGCCTAATGTTTTTCTGCTTCTTCCTGTCTCCTGGTGGTTCCTTGAGGGCTCTGATAATCAGGGCAGAGGCAGAAGGTGCCACTTCAGTCTGGGCCTGTCTGTTCTGAATGGTCAGTTTCACTGGAATCCTCAGGCCCTTCCCATCACTAGCTGCCTTGATGATGTCATCACCCAACTTTTTTGGAGACAGCCCTGGGGCGATCTTCAGAGCCAGGGCATATATGACGCTAACTTCCCCACCGGTGTACCTCAGGTATTTACTTCGATCCCTTTGGGGTTTAACTTAGGTGGCATGGTGGAGGTGACTGGTGTTGGATGAATCCGAATTTGGGAAGACTGAAGACATTTGCACCTTTGCCTCCTCTGAGCAGAAGCCAAAAAGTATTTTATTCCCTACTGATGAATATTTATGTTGTTTCCATTTTTTTCTATCACAATCTTTGTACATACATTTGAAGAAATAGCTAACTCATAATTTTGATACTTCAAATAGCTCCCCTCAAAGGTTTTTCCAGTTTGTACTCCCATCTACTGTGTATGAGATTGTTTGCATTTTTCTGATTATTAGTGATGTTGAACACCTCTTATCATGGCCATTCCGATTTCTTTCGTGAATTGCCTGTTAGTGTTCTTTGCTGTTAGAATGCTGGATTGCTGGTTTTTTAGTGACCACTTATTCTAAGCATCCAGCAGCTCCCTCCACTGTTGTCCCACAGCATTGCTCATACTGCACCCCGGCCTTCATTTAGCAGACATTCCATACAAATCCACTCATTCCACAAGGGCTCTTTGTGAGCCTACTGTGTGCTCGGCCTTAGGCCAGGCCCTGGGTGTAGAGATAGCAGTAGGTCATCGAGTCTCTACCCTCAAAGAGTTTAGTTTTGAAAGGCAGCTTTGGGCATAGAAAAGAGCATGGGTTTAGGATTCAGACAAGACTTGGGTTTGAATCCCAGCTGTGTGATTTAGAGCAAGTCACATGAACTTACCAATGTCGCCATTTCCATAGAAGTGAAATGTGTTAACACCTCCCTTGCAGAGTGAGGATGGGAGAGACGACAGTGTATCTGAAGTGGCAAGCAAGGGCCTCTTACACAGTAGGCTCTCAATGAATGGAAAATCATTTAAAGGCAACTGCTAAGAGGTCAAAATGATTAGTTAGTTCTCAGAGGTACTAGGTATTACCTATGACTGGAATAAAAGAAAGGAGGTAGCTCCTCCCTCTTCAACGGCAGGGTAAAGACGAGTGATATGTGACACTCCCCCAGGCCCTGCTGCAGTGTATCCCCTATCTTGTCTGCCCTCTGCGGCAGATTTCCGTTTTGTCCTGGACCCTCACCCCAATTCAGCTGCTCACTGTTGATGCAGTACTGCCACCGTCTTGGGGGAAAACAGGTGCTTCCTTCCTCAAATAAATGGGCTCTTTAGAACATTCTCTGTAAGAGAGGCTTCAGGGTGCTTTGCATACTGCTACCCATGATCTTAAGAAGTGTGGACTAGAGACTGCTGGAGGTGGAAACAGAACACTATGTGTGTGTGGCTTAGGAAGGGACTCAGAGACCAGGACTATAGACACAGCTCTGCCTCTGCTAGGTGACTCTTGGCATGTCTCTTCCTTTCTTGGCTTCAGTTTCCCCATTACTGCAATAGGAGACTGGATCTCATGATTTCTAAAAACCATCTAAATGAGAACTCACCATGTAAGGTCAAAAGGTGTGTGTATATACACTACTCTCCTTAGTCACAAATCTCTGTACCTATCTTTTTTTTTTTTTTTTTTGAAGATTTTATTTATTTAGTGACGCCTCGGTGGCTCAGTCAGTTAAGCATCTGCCTTCGACTCAGGTCATGATTCCAGGGTACTGGGATCAAGCCCTGCATCAGGCTACCTGCTCAGTGGGGAGACTCTTTCTCCCTCTGCCTCTGCCCCTCCCCCTGCTTGTGCTGTCTCTCTTTCTGACAAATAAATAAATACAATCTTAAAAATTTATTTATTTATTTATTTGAGAGAGAGTGCAAGTGCATGAGCTGTGTGTGTGTGTGTTGGGGGGGAAGGCACAGAGGGAGAAGGAGAAGCAGACGCCCTGCTGAGCAGCGATCTCCATCTCGATGCCTGGCTCCATCCCAGGACCCTGAAATTATGATCTGAGCCAAAGGCAGACCCTTAACAGACTGAGCTATCTAGGCACCCCTATACCTGTCTTAATGTCGTGGAGCACAACACTGCATTCCACTTATCTGGGGTCATGACATGGTTTCCCCACTGATCTGACAGTTGGTGGATCCACACCTAGTTCTTGGTTCTTAGAGCCTATGGGGAGTTAGTTTGCCTTCATTTCTTTAACACCTTTAGTGAGTGCTTGCTGTCTGCCGAAGTACTGTGTAAACTGGTAATGATAAAGAGATGAAAATGTCAAGGCTTCTGCCTTCAGGGAGTCCACAATCCAGCTGGGAGACAACTGTAAAGCAGACACAATACAATTGCCTTGACAGAGATTTGTCCCAAGTGTAGGATAGCCCAGGGCAAGGAATGCCTGTTCAGTCTGGCTGACTTGGAAGGTCTTCCTGACCTTAGGAAAGGCTTGACATAGTAGGGTAAGTTAGGGCATATTAGAAAGACAGAAGGGAAGTGGGAGGCAGTGGGAATGCCTTCAAAGGCACAGATGTGGGAGAGCGTAGTATCTTCTGGCACCTGCCCAGAATTCAGCATGGTGGTGAACAGGGAGGCAGAAATCAGCTCATGAAGTGCCATCAAAAGGACTACAGGTTTTTTGACATAACCTAAAGGGGGTAACTAAAGCATTTTGAGCATGGTAAAGTAGTAGATCTTTGTTGAATGCACGAGTAACAGTAGGATGGCTGGTATAGTAATTAGGAGCTTTTCCTAACCTTGTGGCCTGGGGCAAGGTACTTAACCTCCGAATCTGTTTCCTTTTTTCTGAAATGGGAATTTGAAATCAGCCTCAAGGATCACCTGGCTGGCTCAGTAGATAGAGTGTGTGACTCTTGAGCTCGGGGTTGGGGTTGTGAGTTTGAGCCCCATGTTCGGTGTACAGATTACTGGTAAAGAAGTAAACAAAGAAAAATAAAAATCAACCTCAAAATCTTAAAATTTAAAAGGTTTATATATAATGCATTTATTGAGTAAGAGTGGCACTTGATAAAAGCTTAACACATTATTTTTTGAGATAACTTTTGTTCTACACCATACACATTACCTGAACAATGTAGTAATCTCTGTGACCCATTTCTTTCTTAAGATTTTATTTATTTATTTGAGAGTGTGTGTGCACAGGCAGGGGTGGGGGGAGCAGCAGAGGGAGAATGTCAAGCAGAATCCTGCTGAGCTCCCAGCCCCGCATGGAGCTCAACATCAGGGACCCTGAGATCACGACCTGACCCAAAACCAAGAGTCAGAAGCTCAACCAACTGTGCCACGCAGGTGCTCCTCTGTGACCCATTTCTAAGCCTGCTTCCTCTTCTGCAAAATGGTTCCTCCAAATTTTCCTTTTCGTTGTAAACTGTAATATTGTAACACTTACCATAGTGTTGATTAAAATTTCTAATTATTTTCCTGGCCATACTTTTAGGCTATATCCAAATTGTATTTTGTTTTTACAGCTAGACTCAAGTCTAGGAGACCAGAGACTAAAAAATTTACCACTGTATCTGCAGTTGCTAAAACTGACTGCCTCTTAACAGACGCTCAAAAAATGTTGGCAAGAAGAACCAATGTCAAGCTTATCTTTCGGGACTGTTGCTAAGGATCAATGAACTGATAAAGTGCTTTGTCATTATGTAAAGTTGTACAGATGGCTTTATTATTACTAAGTATTGAAATAAGGTGTGAGAAGAGGAACAGAAGCCAGAGGCTTGCAACACAATCTCGTGGCCTCTGGAGGCTTCCAAAGGACAAGTATTAACTTCAGTCTTTAGCAACAGTGCAGCTCTTCAAGGGTGCCTAGCTGGCTCAGTCGGTAGAGCCAGTGCCTCATCTCCCTGTGAGCTCAAGACCCAGGTTGAGACTAGAGCTTACTTAAAAAAAAAAAAAAAAGGTGCAGCTCTTCAAGGTTCACAAAGAGTTAAATCTATTGCTTCAAATTCTAGGAAAAAGCCATTATCGTCCCAGTGCAAATTAAATTCAACTTCAAACTAGAGGTGAAAGGGACCTGCCTAAGGTCACCTAGCGCTAGATGCCAGACTCTTGTCAAAGAGGTTTCTCATTGGTTGAGGTGCCCCTGTGGGCTGCGCAAGGGGCCTCCAGACCCTGCACTCTTAACCTACTTTGGTCTCAGTTCGCCTTCCACGCCACGTGGCACAAAGAAGGTTCCCCAGAGGTCAAGCGAGGAGGACGCAGAGCCCATCCGGAACCCCTCACGGGCATCATGGGAAATGTAGTTTTCCTCTTGGGCACAGAAAGGATGCGCGCTCTCCCCTGGTTCTGCTTACTGAGTAGCATCTCCTGCGTGCAAGTCATTCAAACCAAGTGTTCCCCATTATAGATGCAGCCTAGGTATCTTTGAAAGAAGCCACGAAGGCGAAGGGGCAAAGCAAAGAACGCAAACCAAAAGATTGTCAGCGGGGAAGAGAAAGGGTTAACAGTTACTACGCACGCGCACTGAAGGCCCTCAGGGTGGGCGGGGACGGAAGACGACTCCCGGGAGCTGTGTTTTCCCCGGAAGCGCCTTCCCTCCTCCCGGGTCCGCGCGGACGCGGTTTCCTTACCTCATTTGTCGTCGCCCCTCCCCGTCCCTCTACGCGTTTTGGTTCCTGGTTGGTGCTTCCTGGTCGCAGCCGCGGCAGTGAGTATGTGTGTGACGGACCCCCCAGCCGCCCGAGGCCGGGGGACCCCTGCCCGCCCTCCGTCTCTCCCGCTGGGCTGTGGAACTAGCGCGTGTCCCCTCTCCGGCCTCGTGTCCCTCGTCTTGCCCCTGCTCAGGGCAGGGTGCAGCTCGTGGCCCCTCAGTCGTGTTCTGCCTCACGCGGCTCAGGTGTCCGGCTGGGGTGTTCACTTCTTACCCGGCCAAGGGCGAAGTAGTGATTCAAAAAGCTCTGAGCGCCCATGGCCTCGGTGGGGGTGGCGTTTCTGCCTGTTATACTTTCTCCCCTCCCCCAATTCCCCTGATTTTTTTTGGGAAGCCGGTCAGCCCGTTAGACGCTTAGGTCCTGCCGCCCTGAGGGAGCCCGGCCTGTGAGGACCGGACAGTCCCAACTCCAGCCTCTGCTGTCAGAAGCAGCAGCTACAGCTGTGGGACCAGAAAAATTTAGGGAGTTGTGCCCCTTCCCCCAGGTAAAACAGGGAGACTTGGACTGTGTTCACTAAGATCTGCTTTATCCTTCACATCCTGTGAGCTCGCAGTTAACTTCCAACTTAAGAGCTGCAGGTGCTGTGGGAAAACTGGCTGGGAATCAGCAGGCCTCGGCTCTAGTCGCGGCTCCACCTCTGACTCGCTAGTGACTCTAGGAATCTCGTGTTGAGGCTGAATTCACCTGTTTCAGATCACAGGAGATCTTTAGGCTCAGTGAATAAATAAGTTTCTCAGAGCCCGTTTCTCTAGGAGAGAGTGCAATTTAGTGACTCTTTCAGGTCCCTTCCAAAACTCTTGACTTTGTGTTTTGAATACTTTGTCACATCCAAAGACTTTGAAGTGGGCTGTGTATATATTTCAGACAGCATTAGGCTTTGGAGACAGTTCAGTATTGCTGTTTTCCAGAGTCTGAGCCTAGGGAATGAACTGAGGAAGACGTGAAATGAGGATTCAGAAATAGCCAGAAGGCTGAGGCACTGTGTAGTTAAAGGAAGAAGGGGCTGAGAAAGGTGAAGGAAATGTTTTGAGATAGGATTTGTTATCATAAAAAGACTATACGAAGAACAGCTGGACTTCTCTGAATAAATTTAGCATAATTTTCTCCCACCAGTATCTTGTATTCTGTCTTCCTTTTTTTTTTTTTTTTTTTGATGAGCGTTGTTTCACACATTTGGATTCCCTACCACAGCCAGATTTGCTTCAAAGTGAAAATCATATTTGAAGAATGGACAGAAATTTTAATACTAGACTTAGTAGTGTTCCAAATCTGTCACTGTCAGGATAGCTCACTAAGAGATGTCAGAAATTTTAAGTTGAAAATTAACTGTCTATTAATCAGTTTCCAGTGACCATTGGACTTAAAATCAAGCTGTAAATTTGATTTAAATCTTGAGATGGATACCTGTATCATCAAGAAGAAACATTTAGGCTAAAAGTTCTTCGAAGGGAAGTAAGAGCAAAAGGTCCTGAATGACCAGTTGGTAGACTGTTAGAGGACACGTATTGGCTTTAAAAATAGTGTAGTAAAATCTGAAAGCTTAAATAAGCCTTAAGTTGTATAGTTTAAAAACTATTAATGAATGAAAAAAAAAAACCCTCCCACTTTTCAATGGTGAAAGCCTTTGCAGTTATTCTCTATAGTTGTTTTATATTTGCTAAGCCACTTTAATGTTATAGATAAATTTCATTCGCAAGCTGGTATTGTAGGTGGTTCTATAAGAACCATCTTTTTTGGTCATGGGATTGCTATACTCTGAGTACCAACTTGAAAGCTTCTTGGATAAGAAACTGACAAATTATGCCTTTTTCGTAGTTTTTATACGCCACTGGGAAGTGAAATGGATATTTTTGAGATAAATTTAGGTGTTAGAGCCAACGCAGACATAACTTTGAAGAAAGTTTTTTTTCTTTAATCTTTATTTGAAAATATTCTGAAAAACTGAAAAAAAAAAAAATCTTAGTGAACACTTGACTAAGAGCCAGGGATATGTGAATCTGAATCTGTCCTAACCTATGTTCTTAATCAGCTGCATAACCTTGGTTAGGCTTCCTTATCTCTTTGGACCTTAGTTTCCTTATGTGAAAACTGAGGAGGTAGTGTGAGATAATCAGAAAGGTCTCTTTGAGACTTAAAATTTCGTGGCTCTCATAGGGACCTCATGTTATCCAGATAAGTATGCTTGAGAATCGTGTATAATGATTAAAAAGCTGAGGAAGTCTTCTGGTTCAAGACATATATATTTATTTTATATTTGTCCTGCAAGTATACACTTAAAAAAATTAAATCCATTTGAATGTAATTAAAGTAGTAACATAAACATAAACCAAAATAGCCTCAGGCAGATCTTAACCCTGGCATGCATAAGCTACATAAAGAGAAGAGCAAGTTATGCTGAGCACAATTTTCAAGTACAGAAGGTACAAAATCCTCTTAAAGGCCATAGGGGCTAAATTGTTAAATTCATTTTTCTACATTTCAAGGAAAGAGATAAACCTCTAGACCCAAGGAAGTCAGTTTTTATTATATTTCTGTAGTTTATTTTTGACATACATTCACAGGTGTGCCCATGGCTCTTTTCTTAATCCCTTTCCTTTGGGATGGCTCCAAGAGTAGTACAAATTTGTAACACTGTAATTTAGCTCTTTTAATTTTTTCTGTGCAGCACTGGAATTATGTTATTTATGTTTTATCAGTATGGATCCAGTGCGGATTTTGAAGGAAGCATAATTCCTTTGACTTCTTTTAGAATTAATTTACCTATTAAATAAAAAGGAAAGAATTCATCTTTTATTTGAATTCCTCTGAGGCTAACATTTCAATATAAACTGATAAATGCTATGAGCATTATTATTCAGACAGCCACATTTAAGTTGTGTGACAACAACAGCATAGCAACCTGAAGGACAGTGTAAGAATGGAACAGGTGTATTGTAGCTTTTAGAAGAAAAAGGCATTAAAAGTTGGTTTCTTTTCTCCCCACCTTTATTGAGTTATAATTGACAAATACCATTGTGTAAGTTTAAGGTATACAACATCATGATTTGATACACAAAATGACTACCACATTTGGATTAGTTAACACATCCATCACCTCACATATTTTCTTCCTCCTCTTCCTTTTTTTTCCGGTGAGAACATTTTAAGACCTACTGTCTTAGCAGATTTGAAGTATACAATATTGTTAACTCAGAACGTAATTATCATTTTTACTCCCAGCTATTGAGGCATAATTGACATAGAGCACTGTGTAAATTTAAGGTGTATGACAAAAGTTGGTTTCTTTATTTCTGTAAACAACAACAAAAAACTCCAGCATAATGGTAGTGCATTTTTGGCTCTGGTGTATAACCAAATACATATTACCAAAACTACCATCAGAACACCCTGACATTTTGGACAGTAAATTGGTAAACTAAGTTTTTCTAAATTATATTTGTATAGCTAAAAAGGAAGTGGAAAGAGTAAATTGTCATTGTTATTCTTTAAGCTGTCCCTTGATTTTTGAACAAACATGAGTTATTTTTCCAGAGCTCTCATTTTGATCAATATTATATCAGAAGCTAATTGAAACATCTTCTGTGTAGATTTTTGGTTGATGATATGACAATAGTTGGAATAATTGGAGACAACTGTGAAATTCATCCCACCATAATTTCCATATTTTAGGCACATACTAGATTTATTAGGGCTGAAGAGCAAATGTCAGTTGATATTGTTTGTTTATTTATTTTTTCATTAATTCAACAGACATTAATGGAAGTCCTGCTAAATACCAGTTACTGTGCTTGGCTTTGGGAATCTATTGTTTAACAAAGTGCATATAGTTTCTGTTCTCCTGGGATTTGTGATCTGTTTTTGTGAGACATTTACATTGAATTAGTAATTAGAACTGTAGTGTTTTGAAATGTAAAGTACTATAAAAGCCTATAAAAGGGGCACACTTATTTTTAGTCTGGTGGGTCAAGGAGAGCTTCTCAGAAAAAGGGATGTTTAAGCTGAGTTGAACGATGAGCAAGATTTAATATGCCCACAGTAGGAAAGTAAAGTGCTTCTACAGCTAGAAGTTTTGCCTCAGTTTTAGGTCCTTAGTATGTTTTTCATACACATCTTTATAGCTAGTACAAAAGTAAACCAAGGTTTATCAGATATTTTTATGTATTCTTTTAGTCAAGAATAAAAAGGCCATGAGATTAATTTTTTAATTGAGAATAAAAATCTGCATTTAAACAGTTATATGATTGTTGTTTCCTGTAGTGGATTTTAGTCAAAGTTGAAGTAATATTCGTATGTGAGAATGCATAACTGAAAAGATGAGATGCAAAACCAGAACCAGGGGAAGAGATGAAGAATGGATGGAATAATGAGAATGACTTAAACTATTCTTGTGATTTTTAACATTTTAGAGAAAAAAATTGGTGTCTGAAGCAGTGGATCAACCTGTCTTTCCTTTCTAGCATACCTGCAAAATACGGTATTTCCATTAATAACTATAACTCAATTTGTTTGTAGTAATTTTCATTTGGGAGGGGCGGGCATTATTAGAGCAGGTCTTAACAGGATTTAGAAGTCCTTTAGAAAAAGGTATTCTTAAGAGAAAAAGGTATTTTAATATGTCATTGAGAACAGTGATGGCTTTCACAGAAGTTAGCTCTAAGGTGATACTGTTATGCACTTAACAGGCATTATCTGAGTTTTTAAAATATATTCTTTGTATGTTTTTCTCTTTTATAGCGTCAAGGTTGCTGACTTTCCATGATGTTTGGTGGTTATGAGACCATAGAAGCATATGAAGATGACCTTTATCGTGAAGAGTCATCTAGTGAACTGAGTGTTGATAGTGAGGTGGAATTTCAGCTCTACAGCCAAGTTCATTATGCCCAAGATCTTGATAATATCATTAGAGAGGAAGAACATGAAGAGAAGAACTCTGGGAATTCTGAATCATCCAGTAGTAAACCAAATCAGAAGAACTTAATTGTCCTTTCAGATAGTGAGGTCATCCAGCTGTCAGATGGGTCAGAGGTCATCACTTTATCTGATGAAGATAGTATTTACAGATGCAAAAGAAAGAATTTTAGAGCCCAAGCAAAAGAAAAGACTCGAGGTCCTCCTGCATCTCTTCATTCTAATAAATTGACTGATAAGAAATGCAAGAGGAATATTGAGGCGCCTAAACCTGAAGAGATCCCGGGTACAATCCGAGAGGTCATGATTATAGAGGTCAGTTCAAGTGAAGAGGAAGAGAGCACCATTTCAGAAAGTGATAACCTGGAAAACTGGATGCTGCTGGGATGTGAAGTTGATGATAAAGATGATGATATCCTTCTCAATCTTGTAGGATGTGAAAACTCTGTAAATGAAGGTTAGTATCACATTGACCATTTTGAAAAGTAGTACCATCTTTAATAAGGAAGACTGCTTTTCCTAGACAAAAGACCAATAGGGTCTGCTTCATTTAATTCCTCATCTTTTGGTCTTGTTTTTTGGCTTGTTTCTCATGAGACTCTTACCAGTGGCTACTCTAATGGTGGTCTGTCTGAACATCAGAAAGAGTATGTCAGAATATCAAAGACACTCTGCTTCTACTGTAAGCAAATTCATAGCTGCTTCTTCCTGTTTGGCTAGAGCCAGTTCTGGACCTGAAATCTTAGTCCCCTCTCTCTCTGCTTGGTATCACAGGTGAGTACTCCATCCACCTCTGATATTGGTCCTGTGCTCTCATTTGGCCAACTCTGTTGGGACTGCCTCTTCCCAAGTGACTTGCTTAGCCAGGAGTTAGCCAGGTAGCAAGCATGGGAAATGCCTGATATACTGAGGATATGAAGTTAGTATTGAGATTTTAGGAACTCCACAGTCACTAAGATAGGAGGCTCTGAAGAGTTACTGTAAGTCTACAGTAAACTACAGGAGGAAATGCAAGTTCTTAGAACCACATCATTCAAGGACTGAGATTTTGTTGTGAGCTTTGTCTTCTCTGTCACATAGTCTTGATGCTTATTCCTTTAAAAACTTCCTTTAGTTTTTCTCCCTGTATGCCTAATGCCTGGTCTCTTGCGGTAGTCCTAAATGATCTTTTTACATCCTCCCTGCGCACTATTGTTAAACTAGTAGTCTTGAAATGCCCTTTTACTCATGGTACCTTACTGTGCTCCAAAACCTTTAATAGTACCTACTTGTTCTCAGAGGAAATGATGATATTGAATGTGGGTCATGCTTTGGAGCCCCAGTGATTGAGAGACTTTTTTTTAAGGATACAAACTTTAGGTTTTCAGGCCATAGGATTTCCTGACTACTTAACTTTGCCCTTGTGGGAAAGCAGCCACAATACCTAAAGAAATGGGCTAACTATTCCAACAAAATCTTACTTACAAAAACAGGTGGCTGGCTCAGTCTGTCGTAGGCCAACCCTGAGAAGTTGACAGCAAAAGGAAGAAAAGAAATAAGAGTAGTAGCTAGAACACAGAATGGAATCAAGTGAAGTTTTATCAGAATATGGTAGATCTGATAATGTTTTTAGGTAGATGGGGAAAAAGACTTTTGAAGGAGAGTTTAAATCTGATGGATTGGGATAGTGAGGGCCAATTAAGAGATGGGACAGGTGTGTATGTCTGAATTAGTCTTAAAAGGGAAGAGACACACTGTTAGCTTCTAAATTATCAGATATTTATAGAGGTAGAGAAGAAAGAATAAATTCAGATGGGTTGCAGATGAAGGAATATATGAGGATATGTTTGAATTTTTTGGGAAAATGAAGACAGAATTGGGAGTGGAAGTAGGCAGCGGTTTCTTAGAAGGTTAGTGTGTGGAAAGCTTGTTTAAGTGCTATGGGGAATACTTTTTAGACAGTGGTTCCCAGTATTTTGGAGATGGCGACCTTTTTAACTTCACAACAGTTTGTGGGCCCCCACATGACTGTAGTTACATTTCTAGTATTTGTTAATTGAGAAAATGCGTATTAGCTACTATTTTAGTATTCTCTTACATGATGGTGTTTTATTAACCACAACGTCTGTACATTTGAGAAATATTAATACATATATATGTATATGTCTTTATATATGCATACCTCTGGGCACCCATTGTGGTCACTAATCATGCAGCTTCCCAGGAGTCTGAAGCTCGTGGTTGGGAAATCTTTGTGCCAACAAATCAATAATGGAATAAAAGGATTACTTAAAAGTAGTATTCAGTCAAAATTGAAACAATATGAGCTTGTAATGAACTCACTTTGAAGGATTTCGTAACTTTTTCTAGTAATACTGGGCAGTCTAGAGCAAGATTATGGAAACCAAATGATCCAGGGTTTGGCATACCATTACAGAAGGTCCAGAAGGTCAAAAGCATTTACCCCAGTCTTTCTCTAAATTGCCTTCTCCTGACATCACACCTGGTTTCATCAAACACTAATGTGTTCATGGTGATGAGCCACTTTTCTTAAACTCAAGTTTCCGATGTCCACCTTACTGATTTTTCCATTTGGATATCTTATTGTCATTTCAGATTTAACATACTGAAAGGTTTGATGAATTGAAATGAAAGGTGGTTTTTCCACAGAAAAAGGAGCAGTTTAACGGAGAAGTGATTAACAGTAGAACTAGGATTTCTCAGGGCAAAATGAAAGAGATTGATGAGGGGTAGTGAGAATGGGGTTAAAGGTAGCTGACCCATGTGGAAATGAGGATTCTAGAGGAAAGGGAATGGTAGATATAAATATACCCTATAGGAGTGAGGAAAAGAAGGTTGGTAATTAGGTATATAAAGAAATCTCTGGCAACCAATTTTAGTGTTTCATGTTATAAGTAGACAATAAGAAGCATGATTGTTCTTGAACTGCATTTTTGGAGGAGGGGATATTTGTCTATTTTTAATTGAGGTGAAATTAGCATAACACAAAATTAACCATTTTAAAGTGTTTAACTTAGTGACGTTTAGTACATTTACAGTGTTATGGAACCATCACATCTATCTGGTTCTAAAACCTTTTTACCACATCCAAAGGAAACCCTGCACCTGTGGAACTCTTTATTCCTTCTTCTCCCAGACCCTGGCAACCACTTTCTGTCTCTATGGATTTACCTATTCTGGATATTTCATGTAAATAGAATCATATAATACATGACCTTTGTGTCTGACTTCTTTCACTTAGGATAATGTTTTGGAGGTTTATAAATATTGTAGCATGTGTCAGTACTTCATTCCTTTTCAAGGCTGAGTAATATTCCATTGTATTGTTTAACCACATTTTGTTTATTTGTCTATCTGTAGATGGACATTTGGGTTGTTTCCACCTTTGGCTATTATGAATAGTGCTACCTTGAACATTTATGTATAGGTATTATTTGAATACCTATTTTGGGTACTATTTTGGGTATATACCTAAAAATAGAATAGCCGGGATTTCTCTTCTTTCCTTCCCCTTCTCTTTCTCTCCCTCCCTCCCTCCCTTTCTTTCTTTCTTTTCTTTCTTTTCTTTCTTTCTTTCTTTCTTTCTTTCATTCATTCATTCATTCATTCATTCATTCATTCATTCAGATATACTTATTTATTTTAGAGAGAACATGTGCAGGGGGAGAGAGAGAGAGAGAGGCAGATTCCTCCTGAGCTTGGAGCCTGACCTGGGGCTCGATCCCACAATCCCGAGATCATGACCTGAGCTGAAGCCAAGAGTTGATCACTCAGCTGACCACCCAGGTGCCCCTAGTATAGCTGGGATTTCTATGTTTCACTTTCTGAGGAACCACCAAACTGTTTTCCACAGTGGCTGGATCATTATACATTCCCACCAGTAATTTATGAGGGTTCCACTTAACTGTATTGTTTTTAACACTGACTTATGATGTTTCATATTCTATTTTGACGTGCTGGTATACTGTTCGTTATTTCTTACAGTTTTTTCTCTTAGTATTTTGTTTTTTATACTTGTTGCTTATGTTGGCTTATGTTTTTCTAGTATGGCTTTTATTTGATTTGATTTGAGTTGAGTTGAGTTGATTTTAGAGAGAGAGCAGGTAGGGAGGAGCAGAGGGAGAGGGGGAGAGAGAATCCCAAGCAGGCTCCATGCCCAGTGCAGAGCCAGATGGGGGGCTTGACCCCATGACCCTGAGATCACGACCAGAGCTGAAATCAAGAGTCGGACGCTCAACTGACTGAGCTACCCAGGTGCCCCTCTAATATGGTTTTTTTTGCATCAAATTTTCCTTGTATCTTTTCATCCACTTAAGAGTTTGTAAAGAAACTGATTCTTATAGGTAGGTATTCTCTTAAAGTTTAGTGGGTATATGTGTATAAATTTATCACACCTTTTCTGCAACATTAGTAACGTTATTAATAAGTAACATTAGTAATTAGATGCAAGACCTAAGTAATTCTGGGTAATTTTTGATTCCCTACATTCAGTGTATATTCCTCTTACCATATTGAAATTTATCCCTTGCTCCTAGGATTTGTTTTTTTTGTTCCAGCTAAATTTAAACAAATTGTGCAATTTTGCAGATTAACTTGCTTGACTCTTATAAACTCTGACAAATATTCAAATATATATCTCCTGTTTTATTTCCTTGATCTGCTAATGCCATAGTCCTATTTCTTTTCAGTTAATAAGCAATATATTCTGTGCTGATGTTTATCTGATGTGCTGTTACTCTCTGTTATTATCCTGTTCATAAATAGATCTGAGTTCAGTTTATGTAATAGTCTTTAGAGAGAAGATTTTTTCATGTTGATGGAAATTTGTAGAAATTCTGACATACTTTTGAAATGATGATTGTTAAACCATAGCAGTAGCTGTTTGGTATACTGCTCTTCCTCCTCCCCAAACTCCCAAACTATGGCATATTTAAATTATCAGTATGATAAAAGAGATTACAGACTCCTTGAGGGGAGGTCTTTTCCATACTCAGAGTCTCCCTGTGATACTTATTTGACATGTATTATTCTGTATTAATTGCTAAATGATCAAATATTGAGCATCTACTCTGTAGAATACATAGAGGAGATTTAAAATGATAAAAGACATAGTGTTAGCCTTAAGTGGCTTTGTGTTTCATTGAAGAGACAAAATTTATGTAATATTTATATTATTATTTAAAGATTTATTTATTTACTTTAGAGAGAGCACTTGAGTGTTCGGGGGATGGGGCAGACGGAGAGAATCTTTCAAGAAGACTCCCCACTGATTGGGCAGCCTGCCACTATGCAGGGCTTGATCCCAAGACCAAAGAGATCATGACCTGAGCAGAAACCAGGAGTCTGATGCTTAACCCACTGAGCACCCAGGTGCTCCTGTACTATATACATATACATATATATATACACACACACACACACACATACATATACACACACATATATATACACACACACATATACATATATATGCATATATACACACACACACATATATATATATGCATATATATTTTAAAAAGCCGAAACTAAGAAGCTATAAGTAATTTATGGAAGTCTCTCCTTCACCATGTGAGTTAAAGTGTCTTAAAATCCTGATGATAGATGTAGTTGAAAACACTTCATAAAAAACAGGATTAGTGAATTTGAGATAGTAATGAACAAATGAAGGACTATGTTAGTACATACATATTTCCCATTTACTATTGTTAAATTTGTAGTAATGAATGTAGCATCATTCTTGCTCTGTGGAAACTTCAGACCATCCCCCATTACTTCAGTTTCAGTGAGATGCTTACACATTTATTTTCCTTTAATACAAAATCAGGCGGATAATACTTTACCTGGAGACGTTTTTTTCCTTACTGTTCTTTGTCTGAATATTTGATACTTTTCTGCTTATATGATTTGACATACTTTTTATTTTTTTTTACGATTTTATTTTTTAAGTAATTTCTACACCCAGCATGGGGCTCAAACTCCCAACTCCAAGATCAAGAGTCATATTCTTTATTGACTGCATCAGCCAGGCGCCCCGATTTGAAGTTTTTTGTTTGTTTTTTTTTAAGATTTTATTTATTCGACAGAGAGAGCAAGAGAAAGAGAATATAAGCGGGGGAGCAGCAGGCAGAGGGAGAGAGAGACACAAGCTCCCCGATGAGCAGGGAGCCTGACGTGGGGCTCGATCCCAGGACCTGGGATCATGACCTGAACCGAAGGCAGACGCTTAACTGACTGAGCCACCCAGGTGCCCCTGATTTGAAGTTCTTGATTAGCTTCCTGAGGTTCCATTGAGGACTTGCGAATGTAACAGTTTCATAACTTGCTCAGCCTAGCCTTCCTCCGTACATGCAGTGTTATGATGAGGACTTTGCTTATAATAAATTCATGCCAAAACAGGCCCTCAGTCCCTGTTTTATCTGGCTTTCAGCTTTCTCTGCTGAGGGATGTAGGAATTTATTTCTAAGTTTTAGGCTTCCTTTCCTTCACTTTCTTTACTCTTTCCTAAGGCTTCTTTATATAATACTGCTGCACTGTCATTCGTTTTCCTTTTTGAAATTCTCACTCTTAACTTTCTTTTATTATCTCCAGTACAACTGACTTGTAATTCTCATGTATTAGAAAGGTAGATCTCCTGGTTGAAGAAAAAGATACACCAAAGGAAATCAGCATGTTTCTTGATTTGTGAGGAGGATCTCAAGTTTGGGGAGGATTATTATATAAACTTGCCAGGTAATGGGGAGAGACAAGAAGTGATTTAAGAATTACAGAGGAATAATCAGCTACTTATTTTCCTTTTTCCTGCATAGGGAAGGGATATTAATAGCTCTAGGAGTAATTATTAACTTTTTATTATGGAAAATTTAAAGTATATAAAAATAGAATGTTATATTGGACTCAGTGTCCCATCAACCAACTTATGACTAGTCTTTTCTCAATTATAACTGCATGCCCCTGTATTATTTTGAAGCACATCACACCCATCATTTCATTCATATATAATATTTCAGTGTGTATTTCTGAAAGGTAAAAGTTCTTAAGAAACATAATCGTAAATAAATTATCAGTATTTGTTTTATTATTAAATAATACCCAGTCAGGGGTGCCTGGTTGGCCAGTTAAGTGTCTGATTCTTGATCTGAGCTCAGGGTTGTGAGTTCAACATCCTCATTGGGCTCCATGCTGGGCGTGGAGCCCACACACACACACACACACACACACACACACACACGCAAAAGAACCCAAAAAGAAAAAACAAAAACCCGGTCAGCATTCAGATTTCCCATCCTGGCTCTTAATTTTTTTTCTTACAGTTTATTTGAATCAGATCCATTTATTGTAATTGATTGATAACTTAAATTATCCTTTAAGTCCTTTAATGTATGGATTCCATCTTTATTTTTTAATTCTCTTTTTTTCTTCCTTGTAATTTATGTGTTGTATTAAGTGGATTGGTTGTCCTCCAGAATTTTCTGTAGTCTGAGTTTTGTGGTATTGTAACATGCCCCCTGTGTTTCATGTGACTTGGTAGTTAGATCTGGAAGCTTGATTAAATTCAGGTTTCTTTCCCTGTGATTGTGCTATAAACTAGATCCATGGATAGGTTCATTTGTTTCATTTTGCTCTGGATATGTTTATTTTTCAATATTGCCCTTTAAAAATTAAATTTGTTTTATAATTATGTAAAATGTTTATAAGATTCCAAATTTAAGTCAACAAGGCAAGGTAAAATATATTCAGAAAAGTCTACCTTTTGTCCAGTCTTCATCCTATTTTTGCCATTCCCCTTATGGATAACTGTTCAGAGAAAATTGTTGGTTTGTTCTTAATACTAAAAACATATAAGCAAATATGTATATATCTTTGTATTCTTTCTCCCCTTTCTGAAACAGAGGTATACTAACCACACTTAGCTCTACCTTTTTTTTTTCCTGTAACAGTATAGCCTGGATATCAATCCATAGTAGTATGTGAAGATAGTTCTCATTTTTAGTAATGTGGACTATTTTTGGGTTGTCTGCGCTACTCTAAGCTGGATATGTTAGGCATGTAACAAATATGTTTTAGAGGTGAATGAATAGTAATTTGAAATATTTGATGAATAAAATACTTTTACAGTCTTAAAATGTATTTCAAACGCATGTAATCGTCTAATTGTACTTTCACAAGCATGCTTTTATACTTTTTCCTGGTCTTAATGTTTGTTTCTCATTTAGTAATTTTGAAAGATTCAAACTTAGCAAAAAATTAGATTCAGATTTTAAAAAGAAATAACTTGAAGAACGAAGAAGATAGCATGTTGAAGAAGCTGTATTAGTTCCTAGTACGTAACTGTTATGGTATAGAATTGTACATTAACGTAGAGCTCGTTCGGTATGTACAATTTGACACATTGCTTCTTTAGTTTATCAGCATTGACAAATAGTGGATAATCTAGTAACTCTTAGGTGAATTTAATTGAAGTTCTGCCTTTGCATATAGAGTAGTGCTCTTTACATAGTACTACTACAAGAAGTTGAAGTGAAATTATGGCTTGATTAAAGTAAAATTATTGCTTTTGAAATTGAAGTTAAAATAATGGCTTTCAGTGACTTAGTGCATTAAGTCTTTTATATACATATATATATTCTAAGTAAACTGTACCCCCAATGTGGGGTTTGCATTCATGACCCCGAGGTCAAGAGTTGGATGCTCTACCAACTGAGCCAGGCAGGCATCCCAATATTGTAGTTGTCTTTGTGTCAAGTCCCTCTCCTCCTCCAAAATATGCACATAAAAGTTTTGGATACAATTTCACAGGATGAAGAACTCATCTAGAGGTAATTGCTGAATCCTTGGGATTTATTAAGCACTCAGCCAAGACTTGATAACCAACCAAAATTTGAGTAGAGTGAGTTACCTGTATGAATTTCAGTTTCTCAAATCAGTCATATTTTATTTGATCTGGGTCTTTACAAATGCTGCTTTTTCTACCTGGATCACTTCCTACCTTGCCTGACTGATACCTACACATCCCTTGGGTCTCAGTTTAAAGTTTAATTCTGAATGAGGTAACCTACAGGCTCTTAATTAGTGGTAGTTATTATGTCTGTTATAGCTCCTCAGCTGACTAGCTGTGACTTTGGATAACTTAATCTCATTATTGGTAAAATAATAATTTTTATTAAAGTAATAAAGATAAAGTGAGAAAATGGATAGACTGAATTAACGTAATAGAAAAATGTTTGACTAAATTCTTCTAACTACAAGACAACTGTGGCAAGCATGGGCATATAGTTTCCACTTGGTATTTTGAATTGAACGTTCTCGGCTTTTTGTGAACCCAGGTTGCTTTAGAACATGTCACTAGAATAGCACTTTCCTTATATAAATTTTATTTGGTTTGGTGACATTTTAGCCAAACTAAATCTAAAGTCTTAAAATCTGTCCAATAGTTACTTACTGGATACATGTAATGTACAAGTTACTGTACCATTCAGGTGTTGGGATTCAAGAATTGCTATTTAGTCCCTGCCTTTAGAAGCTGTAAAAGCCCTGACAATATGGAAAGTTCACTGTAACACCAAAGTTAAATACATTTCTACAAATATAAGAGATGCTCCAGCACATTACAAAATCATTTCCAGATGAATGTAATAGACTTAAAAAAAATTACATGTATAGGCAAAGTACAAGACTGAATTGTAAAGTAGCCTTTTGAGCTGGGTCTTGAAGAATGCATAGAATTTTCAGTTCAGGGTAAGTGCGAGGAGGAAGAATAGAAGCTGAAAACCCTAAAAGAAATTTAAGACTGTATGGTACCACTAATGCTAAATTAATGGTTTAATATATGTCTGGGTATGATTAAATAGTTTAATAGCATGTCTTTTTAGAAACTGCCTCAGCCTAAATGAGAGAGGGTATTTATGTTTAATGTATGTTTTTTGTATGTGTTCAGAATGCTGTTAGAAGATTTTTTTGGTCATTATTTTCTTCCGGTGTTTTCCACCCGTTTCTTGCTTGTATATCTCCTTCCTTGTCCTTTAAAAATAATTGGATATTTTATACAATTTTATGGCAGGTAGAAAAATTCTCTCAAATGGGCCAGGTGTTAATAAAGTTAGTCAATGGACTATGACCAGCTATGTAAAGTATATATTTTACACGGGACTGTTCAAAGTAGAGCATGCCTCAAAATAAAACTTTGGCTCCTCATATCTTGTGTTCTTTACCATCTTTTAATATAGAGAAGGAACACATTCTGTTAGTTTGGGAACATTTATAAATTAAACTTTGCTTTCAGTACTCTTCAGATCTTTAAGGTGGTATTTCCCCCCTCTTTCTGCATTCATCAGATAACAAGTCAGCTTAATTTCAATAAATCCAGTTTCTTGAAGATCTTATGGCCTTTTAGGTCATAAGGGTGGGTTGCCATTTGACATATTTCTCATTGATCTATAGTTTAATTTCTGCCTCGTAATTGAAAAATGGCCACATGCTAGAGTTCCAGTGACCGAGAGCGTCAAGGAGCTCCCTCCCTGATGTTTTCAGCTTTTGTAAGCCTGTACTACACAATTCGTAAAGCTGCTTTTGAACTGTGTCTCTAGTTGTAGCATGTCACCTTACACTTAACTATTGTAAGGGCATCTTTTTATTTAATTTCTAATTAGCATAATGACTTGAGCTGTGTTATTCACTGTTCCGTGGTGAAGTTGTCATAGGGAGAGAAGAAATAAAAATGTTCAATTTCAACTTTACTTGTGAATGGAGTGAAGTTTGAAAGCCTTTTATGGCCATTGTTCAGCAGACTGAAAATCTCATTAGAAATTCCAGAAATGCTAAGGCAGCTTTGGGTTGGATTTTAATAACATTTTGGAATGTTGATATTGTATGTTGCTAATTTCTGTGATTTCGCTTTTGATCAGCAGTTTAGGCTTCCATTCTTCCAAAGTCAGTTTATGACACTTAGTCTGAAATCATTTACAGCAGCTTTTCTTTTCAACAGTGATAGGTGCTTAGGAAGAGAATTAAATTTTACCCTTTTTTTTGACATTTCTTTTAGAAACCGATTCGATTTTTTATAAGATATATTAAATTTATTGGAAACTGCTTAATATGAAAATGACATGTATTTATTGAACTAACAACCTAGTTTAGTTGCCATTCAAATATTATTTATCAGCTACAGTTTTACATTTTTGGGGGGGATGGAGAAGCATAAAATTAGATGGGCAGGCAACATTTTCATTCTTATCTACAGGGCATAGGAACTTGAATCCTGATGTCTGGGTAAATAGTGTTGAAATGTGATTTTCATATAGCTGTTTGCTGTAAAAAATAATCTATTGCGTATACTGATCACTTGTGTAAGAAGTGAGTGTAATTTATAGACAGTTTATTTTTATGGTCAGAAAGTAAATTTGATATTAACTACATATGATTAGACTGTAAAACATTTTTCAGAAGTACAGAAATGGAGAGCATTTACTCTTTTTTCCCTTGTAAGAAAAAAGATCATTCATGTCACTAAGTAGGGGATCCTGTTTTTAAGACTTTGCTAAATTTATATTTAATTTCAAAGTAATTTACTAATCTCTTGTTACTCTGTTGGGTTGTTAACATTTAATGAAGTAAAAGTATTGAATTAATGGAAGTTTTTCAGTCAAAAATTTTTACTTTCTCAGTCATTGTTTACCTTTGTTTTGCTATACATTATTGTCATGGTCAAGTTTTTGGCATTTTGAGTTACTTGCCAAATTGTTGTCGATTCTTCTGATAATAAAGAAATATTTTAATTGAGCATCCACCATGTGTAAGGGCACATTTTCTTTTTAAATTATACAAATGTACTTAAGAATATGTAAAGGAATCGATTTTAGTTGTTTCTTAGTGTTTGAATCTTGATCTGATAGCATTAGCTCTAGATAGAGATGCAATTCTGGGGATGAAAATTATTTTTGTAGTATAGATTTGGGTCCAGATATAAATGCAGTGTAATAATAGATTATTTAAAACTGGATCTTGCCTGCTAAGTTTGTAATTTTTATTTTTATGTCATTTTTACCTTGGAATTTCAGCTTTTGACGTAGTTTTGAAAATTAGTTAACCTTTGACTTGAGAGCATCTACTGTCATCCTCATCTTTTGCAAATACATTTTAAGGGAAGACAGCATAATTCTATAATGAGAAAATAATTTGTACTCCCCTCCACCTTTTGCCTAAATATAGAGTTAATTTGTAATTACCTCAAGGTGAAAGAATGGCTGTTTAGAGCTATTTATTGAGGGAAAGTGTTTTTATTGGCAATTCTCTTGAAGTACGTAGGTCACGTTTGATTTTGCCTTGTAACTCAGTGGTGCCTGTAACAGAATTATCTACTGTAGGGAGGGAAAGCCCAAATTTCTAGAAAACTTTTTAATACTCTTTCCACATTTGGAGTTACTGTAGGAAATAGACTGGTTATGGCTGATAAATAAGTTTGGTAAAGTAATTGAAAACTTTTGCTTAGAAAAGTCAGGTGAGAGGAATTCAGGACATGGAGGAAAATGGCATATAAATTTGACTGAATGAAGGAGGTTTTAAAGAAACCTGTAAGTTACTCCTTATATTGTACTGGTCGTTAAGTAGTGTTAAATGGTCTGATTTAAACAAAAATGAACTTCTGTCCATGGTTTTATTTAGAAATAGCATTACTTTCCACTTTCAAGGAGGATTTTAATTGCCAAAAAAATTTCATTCTTCTAATAAGTACTTGAAAAATTACTTCACTCCCGTATAATCATTGTTTTGGTCTTTATTGCATAACTTATGTCTACTCTAGCTCTTTTGGTTTGCTTTAAAAATGATATAAAGGTTTTGTGGGAGAATAAATGTGACTTAAATATTGCTGTAAATGTGTTATTTTAATCTAGTATGATTGGCTTTTATGTGTAAGAAATACTTCCCTGGAAAGGTTCATAGTATTCAATCTAAATGTTTCTGGATAGGTGAGTTACTGGTTAAAATCCATCAGGTCCTAAGTTGTGGAATACTTGTATTGTTCTTAATACCATGACTATCTGGTTGTAGAAGTCTCTTAATTTTTATGTTTGAGATGTTGTAGTTTGGGAAATATTTTTTTACTTTTGGATTTAACCGATGAAACGTGATGGTTGTATCACAGATATCTAATTTTCAAACTGTTTTGGTTAAACTAACTTTGGCATATAGTTTTTTGCAGGGCAAAGAGGAGTTGTGTTGAGCTGTGTGATTGTGCCACCACTTAGGTTACCATCAGCAGGGAAGGGTCTTATCTCTGACTTTTCTTCCTTTTGTTAAATTTTTAAATTGCTTTAATATTATTTAAATACGGAAGGAGATAGAGTTGTGAAGCAAATTTGATTTGCTGATTCTCAGTATTAAGCAATGAGAATCCTTTCTCTTCCTTTAGATATATCACATACATATGTATGTTTCGTTTTAAGTGGGGGGAAAACTTAATCTTCAGAATGATATAGTGTGGATATAGTTATGATTTATTTTTTTAAAAATTAGTAAACTAATAAAGTTTGTTGAAATCTCGAAAGATCTTTAGTAGTATACCTGCAACCTCAGCAGTCCCTTTTTATCTCTAAAGATTTCCCTGCCTATTGTGGCCGTTTGCTCTAATTTAAATTTCCCATGGCTTTGGTTTGCAGACTTGGTTTTCTGCAAGAGTGCCCATGCTTACATGGTCATATATTCTGGGTGACTTTTCCACTTTTTCTTTTTTGTTATTTTGTTGATTGCTAAAGGGAAAGAGAGGGTTGTTTTTTTTTTTTTTTTTTACTCGTTTCTTTGTTTTGATCTTTCTTCCTTAGCCCATCTATTTGTGTTTTGTTTTGTTTTGCAGATTGGGAAGAATTATTGTGTGGACTTAGATCCATGGGGACTAGCAGGGAAAAAGTAATTTTGTTCTGGGTTTTGTTTTCTTAATAACAGTAGCAATTTGATTTTTGAGCCGTTGAGAAGCTCAAAAGATATGTTAGCTTTATGCATGAAATTGATAGAAAATTATTAATCCCCAAATTTTCTATTTACAGTTGCTCCACTGTTGGAACAAAAATGTTACAGTTGAACTAAGTAAATAACTAGAAATACTAATTAGCCGTAAGTAGCCGTATTATAAAATTTTAATTTAAATATTACTGTATATTCAAAAGATATTCATAGGAAATCAGTTATAATCTGATATGCGATTTCTCTTACATTCAGTTTCTGTTGTCCATGGTGTATATATATTCAAATGGATGTATTAATATACATTGCTTGGGAATATACATTTTAACTTGACCAGATCTTAAAAGCGCTTATTCCTTCAAAACATGCTTGTTTTTTCAAACGCGAAGAAATTTGCTTTATAAAATAACTTTATGCTGTTGAATGTAAAGTCCTTGGAGAAGTGCTGTGGCAATTAAATATCGAGTAATTTGTTAACTGCTGTAAGGGAAAAGTAGAGATCTCTAGTCCTAACATGGCCCCAAAAGATTTTTTTATTAATATCTGAAGACTTTGAAATAGCAAACAATGTGGTCAAAGTTACTTCTATTTTACATTTGTTCAGTAAGGGTGCATCATACAGTACCATTATTTTACTGAATTTTGTATTCATTAAGTTGCTATAAGATAATAAAGAGGTTCATTTCAGCATTTTAAAAATTGCAGTAATTTCCCAATATACCATGAAAAATGGTGTTGTGTTATACTATTAACTAATAGTCTGAAAGAACTTTCTAATGTTGATAAGTAGGATCAAAAAAGAATTAATTTTGATATGCATAATTTTAGGGTTTTTTTGGTAATGTATAATTGATTATATACCATGGCAGTGAGGTATCTAAAATTCTCTTTCTGGATGTCTGTTAAGTACTTTGGGAATTGGGGTAAGGGCAAGCCGCCTTTCTGTGTCTGCTAATTGTAGTGTTTTCTTGTGGATTTTAGTGTTCCTAGAATATGAAACTGATTTATAGAATTTGTTATTACCAAGAAACAAATAACATTATTGAATTTTTGTTTTACGTAACTCTTATTTTCTAGTTCGTTATATTTCACATTTCGATTTCTATCAAATAACTTCTCAAGAAGCAGTTTCTTTTAAAATTAGTGATGAGAGTTTCAAACTATGAAGAAAATGTATCCTGATAATCTAATAGCTGTGTTTTTCCATGGCAGTTAATCTTTTGAATTTCTACTCTTTTATCATAGTTATAGACGCTTAAGTTTGTAAAATTATTCTCCCTAATTCTGATTAGTATTTTGAAAGGTATTTTGTAAGTTTATTCTTGATGGTCATATGTAATTATTGAGAAACATAAATAACCTCTAAAATATATTTATTTATTAGAAAACAGATTTATTTCTTACTTGTTATAAAATAAAATATATTTATATTTAGATATGAATAATTTTAGTATTCTAATATGATCTGTGATATGGAAAGTGATCCAACTGTGAAAGTATGCAGCTTTAAAAATAACAAGGAATCCTTCTGTTAGCACATTTTACTAGTTTTACAAATGTTTGCGTAAAATGTTTTTAGTTCTTAAAGCTCATGGCACAGATTTTATTGTGTGTAGCTTCAGTAGGAGAGCACTGTAGAGCCAGACTTGAAATTTATTAGGGAAAGAACAAACTGGTGAAGTGCTTTCATGCTATTAGAAAACTTCACAAACATCAGACAACTTTTTTTTTTAAGGTCATCATTGCTTGATGCCTTTTCCAGTCTTTATTTGAAACTCTGGTTTTGTAGGATTTCTTTTTTGTTCTCCCTCTCTCTTTCTTTTGGTAGTGGGTGGAAGATTCTTTTAAAACTGATGTATAGTAACTATTCAAGTATAATGGAAGTACTTTTATTCTTGATATTTTTTTAGGCCAGGAAATGTGAAGGTAAGCCAATGAGGGTAAAGTTACATTGTTTGGTGTGAAAACTTTAGCTTTAGTTTTCTGTTTAGAAAAGTAGACTCTGATTAGAGCTTTAAATAGGGGTTGTTTGTGAAATATGTAGTTCTCTTATTGCTTGGTAAGTTTGAGGTTTTTTTGTATTTCACTGTTCTGGTTGATTGTTGGTCTTTCCTGACAAATCATATACTCTGAAAGAGAGAAGACAGGGAATGAGAACAGAACAAGAAGTGGAGAGAAAGAAAACTTTCCCAAAATGCTGTCACCTGACAGGTGGAGATTTATATGCCCTTAGAGATTTTCAAAACAGAGAGGGTTGGAACTCTCTTTTTCTAAGAATTCCCTTAAACTTTGACATATTCACAAAGTTTGATTGTGATAAGCATTAAAATTTTAACTCTGATCTTTATCCTAAATTAATTTAAGCCTTTACAAAATTAATAAGACAATGCCTTGAGGCTAATTGCTAATGTTCAATGAAGTCATCGTGTTCAGTTAATAGTTCTTTGACTCTGGTATTTGTTTGATTTTATTAATATGATAAGCTAAAATTACAAGAGTACAGAAACTGAATTATGTAAAATTAATTTTGATATTTTGTCATAGAGACAAAGTATGCCTTGGTGTGTAATAATTTTATTTCTTTGTGCTATAAGGACATATATTGGCTTTTAGTATACAGAAAATGTAGACCTTTCCATTTTAAATATTGATGTAAATTAACTGGAGTTGTACTTTTTTTAAATTGTGAAAACTTGAGGCAAATATATAAAATATGCTAGTGGTTGATTTGTTAGATTTTCAGTGATGAGATGTTGTGAAATAAGAGTAAGGCATGGAATTTTATTTTAATGAAGAAAATATACTTAATTTAAAAATACTGATATTAGATCTAGAGAAATCTTGTTAAGTATGGTAAATCCATATCCATAATTATTTTAAATTACTAGTTAGAGAGGAATGTATGAGATGCTAATGTATTCTTTGTTGGAAGTCAAAGTGTTTTGAAAAAAGAAAGGGAAAAAGTGAACGGCTTTCAGACATATTTATACCACTTTGACATTGTTTGTTATTTGTGGATTCATGTCACAAAACCTGCAGAACTTCACAAAGGAATTAGGTGTGCTTTAATTCAGTAGGCTTGCTGAAAATTATTTTGTGATAAATTTAGAAAGATTTATATAAGGTATTTTTCTTTTTTATCAGGATTCATCTTGGTGTTTTGTCTCAATTTCAGTCTTATTAATTTAGACATAATATTATTTATTTTAAAGATGTATTTCCAGTAATTTTATTGCTTGGATATATTCTTATTATTCCAATTACATTTTATCCATCTATGACATTTTATCAGCCAGCTATTAGTATTTTATTGTTCTTTTTGTATTGCAGTTTTAATGTACAGTCTTCAAGTCTAAAGTAAGAGCTAGGGTATGTTACAGTGTGTATGACCATTTCTAATTTGACCTGTTACTGTAAAGAAGGCTAACAAGTGTGTATGACTAGCCCACCCCTTCTGGAGCAGTTGAAAACAGGCCTCAGAAGACTCAAAGGAATTCTTTTAACTCCTAGCAGGGCCACGGGGTCAATGTCAGATTTAGTCATGCTGTTATTTTAGCCCAGTGGTCCAGAGAGATGACTGAAAAGTGAGTCTTTTATTTCTTTTTTTGTGTGGTTATTAACAGGATTAAATGTAAGCCATTGTGTACTTAGTACCAATTAGTTTCTCATCTGAGAGGTTCATTATGATTTTTTGTCAGCCTTCGTCTTGTAATATTTGTTTCATTGTTTGATTAGTTAAGGGGCTGAATGGACTAAAGAAAAGTTTAATAGCAGTGCTTTAAAATTCATTGAGAATTTTAATAAGTCAACTTTTCAGATATGTAGACCTTGATTGAAACGTGGGCCACATTGAAAATGGGCATGGAAGAATGTGAAGTTCACTAAATTGTTTAAAATTTTCCTTTTCCTGTTGTATTTTTCTTCAGTCTTTAAAGTAGTCTATCTTTATTATATTAATAATGTTTTCATATTTTTTAGAAGTCTGCTTTATCTTCTTAAACATATTTCTAAAAATTATCTTCAGTTTGCTGTGAATATGTAAGTTATTTTTGGGAGGCACACCAAAACACTCCAAAATTAAAAAAACTCTTCCAATTTGTAGATTAGAAACAGAGATTGAGCTATTAAAAACAGAACATAAGAATTCTAGAATAAAGATATTTGTCAGGTGAAACAAACCTAAATTTAAAGGGAAGCAGCCTGAAAGTTGATTCTTCGTAGCTGTTACAAATAAATAAAAATACAAAGTTATAGGAGTTCAGAGAAGAGGAGCATGCCTAACTTTTAATTGCTTATTAAAATTGGTAGGTTTTTTAGATCCTTCGCTTAAAAAAATTCATATTAAAATAAGTGCTTCCTTGAGTAACATTCCTCATTTAAAATATTGAGATATTTCAGTACAATTTTGGATAAAAATTGTTTTATGACTTGGATTGTAAATGATGATTTCAATTAGAAGTAAGGAATATAACCCACAATTAAAATGGCATAATTATTTTGTTAGTAGGTAATTATCTGGGACAGTAGGTGTTGGATCCTGTTGAAATGTACAATATACATTTTCACATGCATTTACTTTTAAGTAAAAAAGCCTGATTCAGACTTGACACTGAGTTTTTTTACACATTAAAAATTATAAATACCAATTTATTTATTTATATTTTATTAAAGTTACATGTAAAAATGTGATTTTTATTTTTTATGAAAATAGGACACCAGTCAAAATATAAAAAATACAGAAAAGTTTGAAGAACATAAAGATAGCCACAGTCCATCCTATCACATAGACCCACTAGTAACATCTTTGTGTATATCCAATTTTCCCTCATGGGAATATTCATATATGTGTAAATAGAATCTTAAACTACATGTGCAGTTCTATATCCTGCACTTTTCTTAACACTGTAAATATATGTCCTTACAATAGTCTCAGAAAACATAAGTTTTAATGACCGTATAACATTATATTATATAAATGCATTATAATTTATTTGACTTTTCCCTTATTTTGTGGGGAGGGCAGCATAAAGAATTCTGCAGTAAATATCTTGAACATTTATCTTATTGTTTGTTCTTATGTGGCTCAGAATGTGTAGCCCAAACCTACCACTTTCTGGGGAAATCTTTTTGAACATCAGCCCTTAATGGCCATGTTACATACCTTGTGATAAATACTAGTTAAAACAAGTGTAAATATCTTACTATTTTAAGATATTCTTTCAGCTTGATTTATCTCATCTTGTTTGATGTGCTGTATATAGATACTATAACTTTTTACTGAATCCTTTGTTACTGCCAAAGTTTTTTGGTACCTAATTGGTTGTAGAAGATTTTGTGATCCAAATAATTGTGAAGCATATAGATTCTGATACATGGTTTTTTCCCCTCAAATTGGTTTCAGACAGTCAATTTATAGCCCTTTATTAAAGTATTTATATATCCAGTTTTCTGAGAAACACATTTCTTTTAAGTCAGTATATATGCTATTTTTATTTTTGTCTTTAATTGTGACTTGGAAAAGATTTAGATCCTCCAATTGAAAAACCTTATTTCTGACCATATGACTATATGACCATATTATCAAATTATACCTGCTTTATTATTGCCTACCAATCAGTCTCTCTTTACTTTCCCCACCCTTGTTTTTAAAACTAAAAATGTGTGGTACCTGTGTTAAGTTACTGAAAGATTCTTGATTAACAGGAAATAAATCAGTAGTAACTTCCTCTGGTGATTTGTTGTTCATCAAACATGAAACTAGTTTCTTTTGATAGAGAAACGCAATTTTCGCTGCTCAACATTCCCACAAGATCTTTGGAAAATAAGAGAGAAGTCTTTAGTATAACGGCCTTGTAATATGGAAAAGTACAGATTTAAAATAAAAATTTCTTTCATTATTTTGTATTTGACTTCAGAGGAAGTTGAAGGAAGTATGTATGTTAAGTTGAAAATCTCAGTAGCAAGTGCTTTGATGGTCATATAATTTAAAATTAGTACCTGTATTGATTGACCTATTTAAATGTTTAAGTATTTAAAAAACATAGCTAATAACATCAACTTTGCAAATTCTCTTTTAAGGTTGAATTAACTTTCAGTATCTAATAGAGTAGGTTCAGAATTTTAACACTCAAATAACTGTAGGAAGTACAAGGTGAGGTCAGAGACAGGCTATTCCAAAGATCATTCTTTAGGACTTCTGTTTCTTTATTGTCTTTTAATGTAGTAGTTACATGTTGTAGTATATTGATTTAGTTGAGTAATCATAACATTAGTAATATTTAGCCCTATTCCTTATAATTGCCACCCAAACACCTTTTTTTTTTTTTTTTTAAGATTTATTTATTTGACAGAGGGAGAGAACAAGCAGGGGGAGCGGCAGGCAGAGGGAGAGGGAGAAGCAGGTCTCCCCACTGAGCAGGGAGCCTGATTTGAGGCTCAATCCCAGGACCCTGGGATCATGACCTGAGCCAAAGGCAGATGCTTAACCGACTGAGCCACCCAGGCATCCCCCAAACAGCTTTAAATTATGCTATTTTAAAAACAGTTCAGTGGAAGTTTGAGAATTTAATAGTATTTCATCTTAAATCTACTACGAGCAGTCTTTCTTTATAAATAAAGTTCTAGGGATAATGGACATTGTAATGTAGGTGAAAAATGTTTTGTCCCATAAAAACTACTTTTATTTCATACTTTGTTTTTCTGTCTAGCTGGATGAGGCCTAACAAATATCGCAAAAACCAAACCAAACAAATCTACAAAAAGCACTTTGTTCAAAGTTTCTAATATTGTCTAACGTGGAGATATGGGTGTGTTATTTTATTTATTCCATAAAATTAAAATGTAAAGTTAGGAAAAAAACCCTCCCAAGTATCTAAATCCCAAAAAGATAAATGGAAGTTGAGTGAAGAACAAATAGGATATAGAGATTTAGTATTTGAGCTTGCTAGCTAAATTTTATATCCAAAGCTTTAACCTTTTGGGTTTTTACATTTCCTACAACGCAGATGACTTTCTTTTGTAAAAGGCATGACAATCATGGTAGGATTAAAAGTAATAGCTCATATAGTGCTTTTTATTAGCATCTAAGGAACCATCCCTATATGAGTTACTATATAGTAACTTAGAATTGATTATTTTTTTATGGCTTTTTAATATAGACCAAACCTTTGTGGCTTTTGAAAGGAAAAGAAAGCTTTATTTTAACTTATTGTTTTCGATGAGTTTTATTTCATTTTGCATGAAAGGTACTATAGATCCTTACTCACAAAGTAGTCATTTATATACTATGATTTTATTGGTTCAGTCAGGCCCATTGACCACTTAAAAACTTTTAGGTTTTAAAATCACTACCATTGGGGCGCCTGGGTGGCACAGCGGTTAAGCGTCTGCCTTCGGCTCAGGGCGTGATCCCGGTGTTATGGGATCGAGCCCCACATCAGGCTCCTCCGCTGTGGGCCTGCTTCTTCCTCTCCCACTCCCCCTGCTTGTGTTCCCTCTCTCGCTGGCTGTTTCTCTCTCTGTCAAATAAAAAAAAAATAAAAAATCTAAAAAAATAAAATAAAAAAAATAAAATCACTACCATTTATCAGTGAATTTTTAGTACATTGTAACATATCAGAGTTTGTTTATAAACGGAATTTTTGCAATCTTCTAGAAAGATTCTCTATAAGAACACTGATGGTAGTGATGTTTATATTTGTATCTTACTGTCTTTTTCTGGTATCTTAAACTATCAGTGATTGTTTCTTCATACAGAGAAGGAAGAAAAAGGCTAGACTTGCTTCTGTTGTTTTTTTAACTGCATAAGCATGTTGTAGGAATTGAAAAGTCTGTAAACTTTTGATTATTTAAATTATTGGAAACAAAGACCTAAATAATCTGAGAGCAAATAGTAGCCAAAGGAATATATTCCACATCCATTAATTCAGCTGACAAATAATCAGGGCCTTATGGGAGTCACCTTGTAATGTGTGCTGATCCATATAGAAATGAACCAGGTGTAGACCCTGACCTCAAAGATCTGGTAGTTTTAAGAGAAGAGTCAAGAGATTAGTGGTATAAGAGAGCTGTTGGGGTGCAGAAAAGGAAAGATACTGCTTTCATGAGGGTAAGGGTATGTGTGGAAGAGAAACTGTGTAATATGATTAGGGGAACAGCAGACTCTTTTTTTCAATTTTGAATAAAGCAGTGTTTCTCAAACTAGGTTCCTCAAACTCCTAGGGTTCATTTTGAGGGGATGGTGGTCTTTGAGTTCCATAAGGACTGTTCAAATCTGTATGGTTATATTGATTTTTAAAAAAGGTATCGTACAGTTATGAAAATAACGTTTTGCAGTGATAATTCACAACTGAAAGACATTTGTTGTAGAGCGAGACTTCAGTGTCTTTTTTTTTTAAAGATCTTATTTATTTATTTGACAGAGAGAGACAGCCAGCAAGAGAGGGAACACAAGCAGGGGGAGTGGGAGAGGAAGAAGCAGGCTCACAGCAGAGGAGCCTGATGTGGGGCTCGATCCCATAACGCCGGGATCACGCCCTGAGCCGAAGGCAGACGCTTAACCGCTGTGCCACCCAGGCGCCCCGAAACTTCAGTGTCTTAAGTCAGTGGTTCTCAAATTGGGATTTGTGGACCAATTTGAAGTTCAGGAGAACTTTTCTAAAGTGGTTTATACATTTCTTAGAAAGTTTGAGAAACAAAGGCTTAGGCTAATATTTTGTACTCTTTGGGCCACATTCAAATTGGTGGCAAGAAATAGATAGCTCACAAGTATGTGAGTAGTAAGGGGATCCATTTGGGGATTCAGTTTTTTTTCTGGAGACAAGGCGATTCAGAAAGGTAGCCAAGAGTTCACTGTAAGCCCCAAAATTCTTTGTGCTTTTTGTAAGTCACTACCATTTAGGATTTAAATTGATGGCAGTACTGATGAATGGGCACAGCTTGTGTGATTTTAAATAATAATGAACTCTGAATTTATTAAATGGAGGGTAAAATTCCTAAATACAGTCTGAAGATAAACTAGACCTGTTAGAATGGTTTCTGTTGTAAGCCTTCTAGCTGTAAAGAGCATCCTATAGGATGGCCAAAGCCTTTGTGTAATTGATTGCTTTTGGAGTCCGATTTGATTTTCTGCTTAGAGTTTTGCAATAAATTAACAGTTTAATTTTATTAAAATTAATGAAGCCTACATTATTTTGTAGAGTATGTAGGATTTTGTTTTATAAATTGGGGAGAAAATGCATAAGGAATAAACAAGCATTTCATAGTTTGTTGTCTAAAGAAATTTGGGTCTTACATTGGGTAAATTGAATGTGGCAAATTTAAGAGTATCTGTATCAAACATTGCAAAATTTTTGAAAAACAGTACTAAAGAATATTTCCCTTTATTTTCCTCTTCTTTCCCTCTTTAATTTTTTTATGGATAAATATAACTATGTTTCACCACCTCCAAACCAGCAAACAAAACTGACAAAAGTAAGAATTAGGTGATGGCTTTCATTTCAGTTCCTTATGTTTTTCTGAAATCTATCCAGGCTTTTAGATTGGGGAATTCCCAGGAATACTATTATTACCTGGGGAAAAGACTGTTTGCTCACATCATACCTAGAATAATTTTGGTTCTTCTGTGGCTTCTTATTTTCTTTATAGTGTTTTGCATGTAATATGCTACTTTGAGGATATTCTGTTACCATTTGAGGTTCTTAATAGTTCATGTGTCAGTTTGCCTTTACATAAAAATATATTTAAGTTGCTTTGACAGATACTTTAAATAGCAAGTGGGAAACACATAGGTTTAATATTGCCATGTTCTCTTTTGTTTTTGCCTTTTCTTAAATCCCTAAGCAATTTTAAGCATTTCTCATAATTTCCTGTGCACAGAAATTCCCTGAAACATTAAGAAGCTACTAAAAGACTCCAGCTCTGAAAGAAGTCCCAAGGATACATCACTGCTTGACTGCAAACATTTTTAAGAAGTCACTGATTATAATGAACACAGCCTTTAATGGCAGTTTTTCCTCTCCTTTTCACGAGAATGTGACAGAGTGTCATTAAGGTTTTAGAAATGAATGCTCCTGAGGAAAGGAGGATCACTAGGACTACAATGATGCCCAGTATGTGGCCGTGGGATTCTCAGTTGGGCTCTTTTTAGGTTTTTAATCAGGTTGGAGAAGGGGGATGGAGAGGAAGGGAATGGGAATAGGCAAGAGCTTTGGGACACCTGTACAACGGAACAGTTTACTTTCTCATTGATCTCTTTAAGTGTTGAATTTGTAGGGTCTAATGTAGAAAGGTAAACCAAATTCTGAATATTTTGAGGCAATAAACAAAATCAGCCTTAACTGTTTATATTTGTAAGCACATAATTTGTTTTTGCATTTAACTTAAACTGTTTGGATATATTAACTCTGAAATTTCATTTAAATTATAATTCCACTTTCACTCTTAAGAATATTGTTTGAACCCATTGTTCTTTTGTATGGTGACAGTAATTGCCCTTGGTACATTCTGCAGGTCAGTCAGATTGTATCACAAAGGAGGGCAAATACTAAATGTGTGCCAGAAACAGCTATGTTTCAGTACAGGAACAGAAAAGCCTATTTTTTCATCAGACATTGGAATAACATCCCGAAGGCATTGTATCACATGTATATAGATCTTTTTAGTGGAGTGTACAGTGGAAAGAGGAGTTATCAGCATACAACCATATTTCCCCCCTTAGGTTTCTTAACAATAACAGACACTATAGTTTATACTTAATGTATAACATTTAACATCTGTGAATTTTATGATTTTTGTAACATTCCAGTATGCATACAGGGGTTGATAAGTTATTTTTCCTGTTTAATAAGTCTCAACATAGTAGGTTTTTTTCTTTCCTGTGAATCACTGTAGCATTGGAATTTATAAAGACATGATTATTTGTTTCTTCACTTTTTTTCCAGCTGAAATGAGAAATAAATTTCTAGAATACCTCAAGCCTGTTTCTCAGTGAGAGTAAACCTTTTTTCTACCTAAAATGACCCTTCTGTCCTTCCTTTTACTTGGGGCTTTTTGACCTTAAAGCTGACATTGAAAATGGTAGCTTTCATTTTACTTTTTAACTTAGCTACTTGGATTTTATGAAAAATTATAAAATGATCTTCATATCTTAAATCTTTAAAAATTCTTTTTCCTTTGATTCTAGTGATGTCGGAGCTTTCTTTACACACTTAGCTCCTGTGGGTTGTTTCTTGATAGGCTTCCTGGTAGATCAGTGCTATATAAGCAGTTCTTTTTTTCGGCAGTGTATATCCTTGAACAGAATGCAAACTCTTGAACTCCCTTTTTTTAAATGAAGAATTGAGACCAGCAGTATTCTAGTCTCTCCTGGGAACATAGGCTTAAATTAGAGCAAACCGATAGTGATGGTAATATATACTAGGCAGGATTTGAAAATTTCTGAGACATTCAACATTTAAAGAGATCAGTGAGAAAGTAAACTGTTCTGAGTATGGACTCATGTCATGGATTTTAATTTTTTAAATTTAATTAATTTGTTTTTTAAGATTTTAAGTAATCTCTATACCCAACATGGGGCTTAAACTCATGACCCCAAGATCGAGAGTTGCATGCTCTTCCGACTGAACCAGCCAGGTGCCCCTCTTTTTTTTTTTTTTTTTTTTTTTTAATAACATCTTACCTTAGTATGGTGCATTTGTCAAAATTAATGAGCCAACATTGATTCCTTATTATTAACTAAAGTCCATTCTTTATTCATATTTCTCTAGTTTTTACTTAATGTTCTTTTTCTGTTTTAGAATCCCATACTCCTAGGATAGCGCCTTACATTTAGTTGTCATGTCTCCTCAGGCTCCTTTTGGCTGTGGTAGTTTCTTAGATTTTCCTTTTTTTTTTTTTTTTTTAAAGAGATTTTATTTATCTGAGAGGGAGCATGAGAGAGCATGTGCCGGGGTGGGGGCGGAAGGGGAAGGAGAGGGAGACAGAATCTGCAGCAGACTCCACACTGAGCACAGAGCTCCACGAGATCATGACCTGAGCTGAAATCAAGAGTCGGCAGGAGTCAGATGCTTAACCAACTGAGCCACCCAGGTGCCACTCTCAGACTTTTCTTTGTTTTTGATGACTTTGTCAGCTTTTGATCAGATATTTTGTAGACTGTTCCACAATTGGGATTTGTCTGATATTTTTCTCATGGTTAGGGTGGTTTATAGGTTTTTGGGAGGTAGATCATAAAGGTAAAGAGTCATCACTTAACGATGTAAATGATGTAAATCATTTACATCATAAGTGTAAATGATTTAAAGATGACTTATTACTGATAATGCTGGCCTTTATCACCGGCCAAGATAGTGTTTGTCTGGTTTCTCCACTGTAAAGTTACTCTTGTTTCCTCTTTATCATCCTCTTTACTATTGTTTCCTTCCTTTTTGGAAGGAAGTCACTAGGCATATGCTTATATTTAAGGAGTAGGAAGTTAATGTTCCACCTCCTTGAGCGTGGAGTATATACATAAATTATTTGGAATTCTGTGTGGGAGAGTTGTCTGTGTTTCCTCATTTGTTTATTTCTATCCGTATGGACTCATGGATATTTTATATTTTGGGTTATAATCCAATACTAAATTTTGTTTAAAGTGTTCTAGCTTTGGCCTTTGGGAGCTCTTTCAGTTGGTTCCTGTGTCTCTGACATAATCCTGTCATTTTTTTAAAAAAATGTGTATTTTTTAAAGATTTATTTATTCTAGAGAGACAGAGGATAAGAGTGGGGGGAGGGGCAGAGAGAGAGGGAGAGAGACAGTCTCAAGCAGACTCCCCCCTGAACGTGGAGCCCAATGCAGGGCTCAATCCCAGGATCCTAAGATCAGGACCTGAGCTGAAATCAAGAGCTGGCCACTTAACTGACTTAACTGACTGAGCCACCCAGGCGCCTGAAGACATTTTTTAAAAAAATTAATCCCTACACCCAATGTGGGGCTTGAACCTACAACCCCAGACCTAAAATCAGCTATTAAACCTGGTTCCTTATATTGGAGAATGATATTAAAAACCAAGATTTGAGCACTCAGTGTTTATCTTTACTTTTAACATAACTGTAATGGATTGAATCAAATCAGACATATTTGAGTATCTACTACCTTTTTTTTTTTATCTTTTTAAGTGAGCTCTGTGCCCAAATGTGGGGCTTGAACTCACAACCTTAAGATCAAGTGTTGCGTGCTCTACCAACTGGAGCCAGCCAGGAGCCTCCAGAATTTTTTTATTTTGTGACTAGATAGAACTTCTCTTTCTCTGCCTCTTCCCTTCCCCAGCTGACCACAATGGCAACCCTGTGTGGTGAATATGTAGGGGTTAAGAGCTCAGGCTTTGTAATTGGATTTTGCCACTTGCTACTTGCCATCTAATTTTGGGCAAATTCTTTAAATTTTCCAAGTCTTCTTTTTTCATCTCTAATGAAGATAATTGCGCCTACCTTTTGGATTTGTTGTGAGGTTTAAATGCAGTAATACGTGTGGAACACTTAAACACAATCCTTGGAACATTGTAAGAACTAAATACATGTTAATAACTATTGACCTGCTATATCACTAACTTTGAGAGACGAACTGTTTGAAATGGCAGTGATTTACATCGGCAAGGATATAAGGTTGCTAGAGTTGTATATCTTTAATTGCATGGTGTGTTAGAGTTAACTGATGACTCGATCTCAATTCATGTTTTTAAAAGTTAAGAGGTATCATAACATTTTGTAAAGTAATGAGTTAGTGGGTTCTGAGTTCTATTTTATTACAAGTATAGAGAATGTAGAATTAAAAAATTAGTATAATATGTTTGATTGGCTTTTGAAAAAAATGAAATTCATGTAATTTTGGACATAGGTAGGTTGTATTTAATGTTTTGTGGATCCACACTTGTGAGTGTTCTAATTACACTTGGATATTGGAAGCTAAGTAAAAGATGGCCATTAAGATGACATTTAAATAGTTTACTTAATAATAACTAAGTCAACCAAATTGATTTTATTAGTGTATTATAATATGTATAATATAATGATAGTATAATGCTTTTACAGTTTTATTAGTTTTTAATAATATTTTATTGAATGTATTCCAGTAAATAGTTTTATTCTAATTTTTTCTTTAAAATAATTTTTTCATATAATTATTATAAATTCAAGTTTAGTGATTGGATATCTCATGTTATCAATTGAGAACATTCAGTTTTTATAAGTTAGCCATCGATGTTCTGAGAAGTTGGATATTAAAGAATGCTTTATTTTAGGAAGTCCTGTTCTCAGAGAGCAATCCAGTAAATTTCGTCAAATCCAGAGTCTTATCTAACTACCTAAAATATATGGTCTTTTTTTCTCTTTAAGTTCTTCCAAATAACCTCATCACCTGGTAATGGTTAAGAATGTGAGTACAGGGGCGCCTGGGTGGCACAGCGGTTAAGCGTCTGCCTTCGGCTCAGGGCGTGATCCCGGCGTTGTGGGATCGAGCCCCACATCAGGCTCCTCTGCTGGGAGCCTGCTTCTTCCTCTCCCACTCCCCCTGCTTGTGTTCCCTCTCTTGCTGGCTGTCTCTATCTCTGTCAAATAAATAAATAAAATCTTTAAAAAAAAAAAAAAAAAGAATGTGAGTACAAAGAATATTCCATTCTGGCTCTGCCTGTCATGCAGTGTAGATGCCCTGTCAGTTTACATTTATTTAGTGACTGCTTTCTTTGTTAAACACTAGAGGTGAGTAATACTAGAGTTTCTGACCTGTCAGAAATAATACCATCTAGTCTACCTTCCATCTGTAGCAAAGTGACCCCAGCTTTGCTGTTTTTTGGGCTCGCTTTATTGGCAGTTTGGACATTAGTTGGTGTATTAGCTTTTGTTTTGTTTTTGTTTTATTTTGGTGGGAGACATGCTAAAAGTCTTGGTTAAGTTAAACATGGATCAGGTAGGCTTTATCCTAAGATTTCTTGATGGATTTCTTTGCTTAAAGCTATGATTTGCCTTTCTTGTTTCCTGCTTTAGTAAAGGTAAAATTTTTTGAATATTTATGTGAATTAGATTTTCTTTTGATGCCCCTAACTCATTTATTTTTAAGTGGCTGTTACGGTTCAATATATTTTGATTATAAAAAGGCTATGTTATGGGGCGCCTGGGTGGCGCAGTCGTTAAGCGTCTGCCTTTGGCTCAGGGCGTGATCCCAGCATTCTGGGATCGAGCCACATCAGGCTCCTCTGCTGGAAGCCTGCTTCTTCCTCTCCCACTCCCCCTGCTTGTGTTCCCCCTCGCTGGCTGTCTGTCTCTGTCAAAAAAAAAAAAAAAAAAGTTATTTTAGTTTTTCTTGACCTGTGTTTCTTGGTCTTTTCTCTCCTGACGTGTGTTAATTCCTTAAGGAAGAGACCACATTTTATTCCCAAAGCATATAATAAGAGTGCCTTGTTTATGCCAGGCCTTCAATAAATATTTGTTGTTGAGGTGCCTGGGTGGCTCAGTCGGTTATTTGTCTGCCTTTGGCTCATATCTCATGATCTCAGGGTCCTGGGATCTAGCACCATATCAGGCTCCCTGCTCAGCGGGGAGTCTGCGTGTCCCTCTCCCTCTGCCTTCCTCCCCTTGTGCTCCCCCCTAAATAAATTTGTTAAGTAGATTCTCTAAATGGGGTAAACATTTTTTGACATTCTTTTTCATAGAATAGATAATCCAATGACCATAAAAGAGGTTGAAAATACCTTGTATAAACACTTTTAACTTTTGCTTAAGCTATTACATTTCTTATAAAATAGATAATTGTTAAAAAAGATGGCTGTAGTTAATTGTATAAGCCAAGTTTTGTTTCTGTGGTAACTGAAAGAATGTTGAGGTTTTTTAGTTGGTTAATGGGAATGGTTAGATAGATAGGCCTTCATTGTCATCTTTATTCTCAGCATTTGTTAAGATGGTAATACAATCACTTTCTGTAGCCTCCAAATTAGTTTTTATTTATTTACCCATGTTACCAGTGTTCTTTCATTAAAACCTTCCTTATATTAACAGCTTTATTTTGTCAAGGCATTGTGATAAGTAAATTAATTTCTTGGCCCAAAGAGTTTGTAATTTTAGTAAAATGTTTCTCAAAATGTGGGCTGTGGACCTGTATTTTCCTACAAGGTCAGAACCATTTTCATCATAATAATATGCTCTTTTCCTTTTTTCATTGTGCTGATACTTGCTCTGATAGTGCAGAAGCAGTGGTGGGTAAAACTGATGATTCCTCAGTATGAATCTGTGGTATGCCACCAAACTGTACGGAAATCATTGTATTCTTCACCACCACAAACTCAAAGAAAAGAGCCAGTTTCACTTAATGTCCTTGAAGTAGAAAAAATTAGTAAACTTATTAAATTTCTACCTTTCTAATCACTTTTACCCAGTATTGTGTATGATGAAATGGGGAGTACTTGTGTCCTGAAGTATGATTGTTGTCTCAAGGAAAGCACTTGTTCACTTTTGTGAGCCGAACTAGCCTTTTTTTGCATTTTTACCTCAGAATAATTGACAAGCTACAGCTATTCAGAATTGGGTATTTTGCAGACACTTCTTTGAAAATGAATGAATGTACATCTCCAGAAAGAGTATTTGAATATGATAATAATTATAAAAGATATAAAATTCTCATATTCAGAGGAGAGAGGCATTTTTATCCCTTGCTGACAGGAAACCAAGAAAACTTCATGAAGGAAGTACATATGTTTCGTTTTGTTTTAAAGTAGACTCCACACCCAGCATGGAGCCCAGTGTGGGGCTTGAACTCACCAACCTGAGATCAAGACCTGAGCTGATATCAAGAGTCAGCTGCTTAACCCACTGAGCCACCCAAGTGCCGCAATGAAGTATGTATTAAACTGGGCCTTGAAGGAGAATGGGTAGCCTTTCTAGAGATAGGGACAGGAGAAATGGAGAGGAGGATTGAATGAATGCTGTTTTTTTTTTTTTTTTTTTTAAAGTAGCCATATAGATAATAGATACCTATGTACAGTTGTAGGTATATATAAAGTCTTAATAGAGCATTACTTTTAATCGCTGTGAATTAGCAAATTGATTGTAGAGAATGAGGACTGACCATTTTCAGAGAGTCAGACTTATTTGTAATTTTTTTTAAAATAGCCTATCGTTTCTCTGTGCAAATCAAACTTGGGAAACTTTGGCTTAATGCAAAGAGCTAATGTTTCTATTTGAATCTGTATTTGCAAATATATAACATGGACATTGTCTTTATCCTAAGTAGAATCTCATGATTGAGTTTTATGAAAATTTCTATGTATTTGTCTCTTCCTTTGTGCATTTATGTTCTTTGTCCTCCAGTTCTCCATGCTACCCTCTTTTTTTGTTCTGGTTGTATATTTCTTTCTATTTGGCTTCTGTACCTGACTTGGTTTTTGTTCCTTTGTTGATTCTCTGCATTCCCCCCCTCCCCTTTTTGCATTTTTCTTGTTTTGGGTTCTTTCCTTATAGAATTAGAATAGATCAACATGCTGGGATGCCTGAGTGGCTCAGTCGTTAAGCGGATGGCTCAGTCGTTAATAGTCTGCCTTCAGCTCAGGTCATGATCCCAGGGTCCTGGGATCGAGCCGCGCATTGGGCCACCTGCTCAGTGGGAAGCCTGCTTCTCCCTCTCCCACTCCCCCTGCTGGTGTTCCCTTTCTCGCTGTGTCTCTCTGTCAAATAAATAAATCTTACAAAAAAAAAAGAATAGATCAACATGCTTATTATCTATGTATTAGAAGGGCTGTTTTCTTGTCCTTTTTCTTAACATAAAGGTAAGAGTAGTAATGTATTTTACATTTATTTCAGTAATATTCCCAGGGGAAAAAAATAGCATTCTTATCAACAACAAACCTTGATATGTATGTGTGATATGTATATATGTGTATATGTAAACATGTATTTGTGTGTGTGTATTTCAGACTTTTTTCTCTTTTCCCTTAGCACTACAAGCTTGAGATTTTTTTCTCTTAATGTGATTATTTAGGAAGTCCATTCAGGTTCCTTAATGTTTCATGTATAGTAAATCCCTTTTGAGGGTTATGTTACTAGAAATTGAATGTGATATTTGGATTCACTGAGAAACCATGGACCCCCCCCTTTTTTTTTGAGTACAGTAGAAACCCCTTTTTGTCTGGTACTATCAGGATACATAGTTATATACCTGAATAAAATCACGAAGAATGAAAAATAATATAAGTGAACATAAAACAAGTCTTTAATATATAGATTCATTTGCCAATCTTTTGGTAGAAGGTCATACCTAATCACTCTGCTGATTAAAGTTTTTCTTAGTATTTGTTTCATAAGCCAGTGTTTTGGTACATGATTGCTGACTCCTTTCCCCCTCCCCACTGGTGTTAGTCTTATATAATATAGGTGGCTTGCCTACCCCTAATTTGACAGTAACTTTTAGCAACTCCATTAAGTCACAGCCCTTTCTTTTTTAATCATTTCATTGGTTTACTTAGCATTTATAGTGAATATCACTATAGAGAGGTACAACTGGCAAAACTAGCTTTGGAATAAACAGCATATACTTCAGCTGGTTGAAGCAGAGGTAGTGGGTGGGCTTGAGAATAGCTGTCGATTAGTATTCTATAGCATCAATAGATTTTACAGAACAAATTGAGAATTGGGTCATTTTAATTAGTGGGTTAAGTAAAGATTCGTTGAGAACATTTATTGTAACATTTTGAGTTTAAGCAATATCCTTGGACAGAAACTTGATTAAAATAATCAAAGGAGTGAATAAATATATGTTATTCTCCTCTCCCCCCTTTCTGTGTCCCATATATTTTGCTAGAGTCCCGAGGCACTAGTTTGGTTTTAAGCATGTTAGTCTTGCATTGAATGAGAACTTGTGGGCAGGTCAGATTTGATGAATGAAGCAAAAGGAGAGAAACAAATTGCCCCCCAAATATTTTGTTTGTAGATGTTGGCAGTTAAGGAAAAATAGATGTGGGAGAAATGTGTAAGGAGTGTCTCGAGGCAGTATGTAAGAGAGTAAGTGTATCTAACAAGTTTGAAAGTTATTTATATGACATTTCCCCCTTACACGTGTACTTTTTATCATGAATTTTATATTAATGTGCATAATAAGTGCATATATTTAGCTAATATGGAAACAGTTGTTTTCACTTTCTGGAGTAAATTGACTAACATGTTGTTTATTACTAGGATAAATTATAAAATTACCATGATAGCCTTCCCATCTTACAGTTTTCCTTAGGATCATCATTAGAAGAATGATTTTGTACAGAATGTGTGAAAGATCAAGGAATGTGGGCAGCTTACAGTTGTTTACAACTTGGTTTGCAAATGGCAACAAAATATATTAGTTTGCTGCATAAAATTAAGCTTACTTTTCTTTCTGCAGCATATTAATTGTATTATAGTATGCCACATCCACTTTTAATGCAATCCTCCTAGTCTTGGAACAGCAGCCAATTCCAGGAATTAAGAGAATTAGGTTACTTTGCCTAGTGGCACAAAACATACCCAAGGTATTAAATCATTCATTGGCTTGTCTGTTTGGGGCACAATCAGAAATAAAGTTTAGAGATAAAAGTTGATTTGCATGCTGTTCACATTTATTCATACACAACTTTAACAGGTATATTTTTCTATTTCTGTCTGATTCACATAATCCTTTTTGAAACAGATTTTCAATTGCAGTTATGTCCAGAGGTGTTGAATTTAAATAAAATTTTAGGATAAACACTAAATTCAGGATTCAGCTGCAATAACTTGATGCTATTGGCTATGAAAATGTTTTAATCTATGTTTAGAATATTTAAACAAATATTAAAAATATGTGGTTAACTAACAGGTGAACTATATAATACTTAAAATTTTTGAATGATTTACTAATCTATTATATCAAGTAATACAAGAAACAAGTTTGGTAGAGGAAGAAATGATTTCATTTGAACTTTAGTATTTCTAAAAAATGACATTATTTTGTATTCAAAGTGGTAGAAGTGAGATGAGGTGACAATATGAGAACTTTTTGATTTTGTTGGAGTGGGATTTGGTCAGTTGTTACATCTGACATCAGTACTGTATCTCTTTAATTTTATGAGATTTGGGAGAAATTGTTTAATTTTTTCCACTTTCAAGCTCTGAAGGTTTTGCAGGAATCTTTGCCTTTCTGTTGCTCTAAGCTTTGCTCTTCTGTTTTGAAACTACAAAGAGAATGGGACTACATCTTTGGCTCTATAGAATCTCTGATTTTCAGTGTGCTCTAAAATAGCCCAAGAATAAGGGGGGAGAAAATTGCTTTAGGTAAGCAGAAAGACCCCAGGAGACCTAATCAGTCCTTAGGGTCTCTGGCAAGTACGAAGAGTAAAGATAAATAATGTGGTGATTAACTAGAAATAACCTATTTATAACATGCTTGAAACTAATCTTTAAAAAATTTAAACTTATTTCTTCCAAAGCAGTAGAATTTAAAGAGGTTCCCTTAGGGGTGCCTGGGTGGCAGAGCGGTTGAGCGTCTGCCTTCGGCTCAGGGCGTGATCCTGGCGTTATGGGATCGAGCCCCACGTCAGGCTCCTCTGCTATGAGCCTGCTTCTTCCTCTCCCACTCCCCCTGCTTGTGTTCCCTCTCTCGCTGGCTGTCTCTATCTCTGTCTTATAAATAAATAAAAAAATCTTTAAAAAAAAAAAAAAAGAGGTTCCCTTAAACATTAAGCATTAGGGCCTTCTTATGGTATACCTTATATAGGCTACTGCTCTTTTACCTCACTTTGACCCTTATGGCTGCCATACACCGCACTTGAAATGTCTCATTGCAGCCTTTGGAAAAATGTTTGAAGAATGTTGCAGCTGGAAGGAGCTAAAATATCTAAGCCAGAATTTCCCAAATCTTGTTTTATGCCAAGATTTAACAGTATGTCCCCAGGCTCTATCCCAGACCTATTGAATTAGAATCTATGTGGGTGAGACCCAGGATTCTGTATTTTAACAAGTCCCCCAGTGTTAGGCTGGCACAGAATGATTGGAAATCACTGCTTCAAGGCCAGTGCTCTCATTTTCTAGATGAAAAATCTCAGGCTCAGAGGAGATAAGTGACATGTCAATCTGTATTCAGTTTGGTCCTTTTCTCTGCATGGCAGCTGCAATTTACAGAGTATTTTGAGGTCAAATCATGATAGCTACAGAACTCCTTTAGTTGGTGGACCATGCTCAAATGCCTCTTTAGAGCTAGCACTTCTGCATGTGACCCTTTAAGACATTGTCATGGCAGACATTTCTTTTGCTATAGCAGTCAGACATTGAATCCTTGGCAGGAGAATGATCCAAGAATCTCCTTCACATTAATATCCTATGAAGCGAACAGATACTTTGGGATATTGTGGAGATGTCTTTAGAAACTAGCTCTAAATAAAAACCTGCAAGTGAAGTGTCATATAGACTGTTAGCGAAGCTGTACTTTAGGAAAAAAAAGTCAAAACAACTCTGTTAAGGTATAATTGACATATTACACACATTTAAAATGTACAATTTGATAAAATTCTGATATATGTATACATACAGGAAGCCATTACCATAATCGAGGTAGTGAACATATCTAAAACCTCCAGTTGTTTCCTCATACCTTTGTTATCCTTGTCTCTTGCCCCACCGTACCCTACTTCACCTCCAGAGAATCATTGCCTCCTGTTACAGTGGATTAGTTTTGCATTTTCTATAATTTTATGTAAGTGGAATCATATGGTAGGAACCCTTTTTGTTGGGGGGAAAAGGGCTAGCTTATTTCAGTCAGCATAATTATTTTCAGATTCAACCGTAATATAGCAGGTATCAGTAGTTATTTCATAGTATTGCTTTACATCCATTGTATGGATATACCACAGTTTATCCATTCACCTATTGATGGATATTTGAATTGTTACCAGTTTTTGTCTGTTACAAATAAAGCTGGTAAGAACATTGTAAAAGCTTTTAAATGGACATATGCTTTCATCTTGAGTAAATACCTGGAAGTGGAAAGACTGAATCATAGGGGTGTGTATTGATTTTGGTTCCTAAAACTTCATAATTCCTGTAAAAATTACTTATTCAATAAGTTTTAGAGTAGATTCTGTTGGATTTTCTGTTGAACATGTCATCTGCAAATACAGTTTGTCTTCTTTCTTTCCAATCTGGATGACTTATTTTTATTTTTTTTGGCTTATTGACCTGAATAGAACCTCCAGTACAATGTTGAGTAGTTGTGGTGGGAGTGGACCTCCTTGTCTTGTTCCTGATATTAAGGGGAAAGTGTAGTCTTTCATCATTACATACAGTATTAGCTATAGATTTTTTGTAGATACCTTTTAATGGCTTGAGGAAGCTTCCTTCTGTTGTTTGCTGTTAAGTACTTTTATCAGGAATGGATATTGATTGGATTTTGTCAAGTGCTTTAAGTGCTTTTATGTATTAAGTGCTTTTGTCAAGTGCTTTTATTGACATGATCATGTGGTTTTTGTTAATATAGTGTATTGCATTGATTAATATTTTAAAATTCTGGTATAATTAATGTACAATATTGTATTTTAGGTGTACAGTATAGTGATTTGACAATTCTTTTTTTTTTTAATATTTTATTTGGGAAAGAGCTCATGTGTGGTATGCATGAGCGGGGTGGGGGCGGCAGATGGAGAAGCAGACTCTTCCCTGAGCAGGGAGCCCGACTTGGAGCTCTATCCTAGGACCCTGGGACCATGACCTAAGCCTAAGGCAGGTGCTTAACTGACTGAGCCACCCAGGCACCCCTGATTTGACAGTTTTGTACATTACTCAGTGCTCATCATGATAAGTGCACTCTTAGTCCCCTTCACCTGTTTCACGCATCCCCCACCCATCTCCTCTCTGGTAACCACCAGTCCTCTATATTTAAGAGTCTAGTTTTTGTTTGTCTCGTTTGTTTTGTTTCTTAAATTCCACATGAATGAAATCGTATGGTATTTGTCTTTCTCTGACTGACTTATTTCACTTAGCATTATATCCTCTAAATTCATCCATGTTGTTGCAAGATTTCATTCCTTTCTATGGCTGGGTAATATTCTGGTGTGTGTGTGTATATATCACTTTTTTTTTTTTAATTTTAATTTTTTTTTTTTAAAGATTTTGTTCATTTTTAGAAAGAGAGTGCAAGGAGAGGGGCAGAGGAGGAGGGAGAGGGACAAGCAAGCTATGGACAGGGAGCAGAACCTGACACGGAGTTTGATCTCACACGACCCTGAGATCATGACCTGAGTTGAAATCAAGAGTTGGGTGCTTAACCCACTGAGCCACCCAGGCACCCTGTGTCACATCTTCTTTATCCATTCGTCTGTCAGTGGACACCTGAGTTGCTTCTGTATTTTAGCTATTGTAAGTAATGCTGCAATAAACATAGGGGTGCATATATCTTTTCCAATTAGTGTTTTCGTATTATTTGGGTAAATACCCAGTAGTGGAATTACTGGATTATAGGGTAGTTCTAATTTTAATTTTTTGAGGAACCTTCATACTGTTTTCCACAGGGCTGCACCAGTTCACATTCCCACCAACAGTGTACAAGTGTTCCTTTTTTCTACATCCTCATCAACACTTGATGTTTCTTGTGTTTTTTATTTTAGCCATTCTGACAGGTGTGAGGTGTTATCTCATTGTGGTTTTGATTTGTATTTCCCTGATGATAAGTGATGTTGAGCATCTTTTATGTGTTGGCCATCTGGATGTATTCTTTGGAGAGATGTCTGCTCTTGTCTTCTGCCCGTTTTTAATTGAATTATTTGGTTTTTTTGGTGTTGAGTTGTGTAAGTTTTTTATGTATTTTGGATATGTCACTGGCAAATACTTTTTCATATAGTAGGTTGTCTTTTTGTTTTGTTGATTGTTTCCTTTGCTGTGCAGATGTGTTTTATTTTGATGTAATCCCAATAGTTTGTTTTTGCTTTTGTTTCCCTTGTCAGGAGACATAGCTAGAAAAATGTTATGACCAGTGCCAGAAATTACTGCCTGTGTTGTCTTCTAGGATTCTTATGGTTTCACGTTTCACATTTAGGTCTTTAATCCATTTTGAGTTTATTTTTCTGTATGGTGTAAGAAAGTGATCCAGATATATCCAATTTGGATATTTTAAATTTCTTCTTGTCTGATTGCTGTGACTAGGACTTCCAGTATTATGTTGAATAAAAGTGGTGAGAATGTACATCTAATTTTTTAAAAATATTAAAGTGACCTTTATTCCTGGATTAAACCGCACTTGCTCATGATACATTACTTTTTTTATATATTGGTGAATTCAGTCTGCTAGAGTAATGTTTAGAATTTTTGCATGTACATTAATGAGGGATATGTGTCCATAGTTTTCTTGGGATGTCCTTATCTGGTTTTGCTCTCTGAGCAATGCTGACCTCATAGAATGAGTTGAGAAATATTCCCTTCTCTTCTACTTTCTGAAAGAGTTTATGAAGGATTGATACTAAATATTTGGTAGAATTACCAGTGAAGCCATCTGGGCCTTTAGTTTTCTTCATGGGATGTTTTTAAATTATAGATTCACACTCTCTTTTTTTTAAAAGATTTTATTTACTTATTTGAGAGAGACAGAGGGAGAAAGAAAATATGAGCAGGGACAGAGGGATAGGAAGAAGCAAACTTCTCTGCTGAGCAGGGAGCCTGATGTGGGTCCTGATCCCAGGACCCTGGGATCATGACCTAAGCCAAAGGCAGGCGCTTAACTGATTGAGCCACTCAGGTGCCCCAAATTCAGTCTCTTTAATAGACACAGAACCACTGAGGTTATTCGTTTGTTCTTTAATAAGTTTTAGTGGTTTATGTTTTTCAAGGATTTTTTAAAAATACGTTGCTGAGTTTATTGCATAGAGTTGTTCATAATATTCCTTTATTATGTTTATAATATGTATGGAGTCTCTAGTACATCACCGCTCTCATTTCTTTTTTTCTTCCTGATCTGACTAGCTTGAAATGAGTTAATTTTATGGATCTTCTCAGAAAACCTGCTTTTAATTTTTTGGGGTTTTTTTATTTTTAAAATTTTCTTTATTTTTCTAATTTTTTGATTTTAGCTTTGATCTTTATTTTCTTTCTCTCTTTCTTTCCTTCTTTCTTTTCTTTGTCTTTTCTTTTCTTTTCTTTTCTTTTCTTTTCTTTTCTTTTCTTTTCTTTCATTTTATTTTCACCCATTTCTACATCCATTGTGGGTCTTGAACCCATAATCCCGAGATCAAAGTAGCATGCTCTACCAACTGAGCCAGCCAGGTGCCGCAATCTTTATTATTTTCTTTGTCCTGTTCACAGGAGATATTATTTGCTGTTAGTTTTCTAGTTTCTTAAGGTGGAAGCTAAGGTTGATTTGAGACTGTTCTTTTAGTGCTGTAAATTTCCCCCTAAGTACTGTTTTAGCAGCATCCCACAAATTTGGCACGTTGAATCTTCAATTTCTTTTTTTTTTTTTTTAAAGATTTTATTTATTCATTCTACAGAGATAGAGACAGCCAGCGAGAGAGGGAACACAAGCAGGGGGAGTGGGAGAGTAAGAAGCAGGCTCACACAGAGGAGCCTGATGTGGGGCTCGATCCCAGAATGCCGGGATCACGCCCTGAGCCGAAGGCAGACGCTCAACCACTGTGCCATCCAGGCGCCCCTGAATCTTCAATTTCTCTCTGTTTAAAATATATTCTAATTTCCTTTGATTTCTTTTTTGAAGTGTGTTAATATCCATATTTTGGTATTCTCCAGAGACTCTCTCTTGTTGATTTCTAATTTAATACAATGTGTTCAAATAACATACTTTGTAAGACTTGAATCCTTTTTATTTTATGGAAACCTGTTTTATGGCTCAGAATATGTTCTTTCTTGGTAAGTGTTCTCAAAAATAATGCTGTTTAGGTCAAATTTGGAAAAACTTTAGGCATTTTTCAGATTTTAAAAAATATCTTGGGGCGCCTAGGTGGCACAGCGGTTAAGCGTCTGCCTTCGGCTCAGGGCATGATCCCGGCGTTATGGGATCAAGCCCCACGTCAGGCTCCTCCGCTATGAGCCTGCTTCTTCCTCTCCCCCTCCCCCTGGTTGTGTTCCCTCTCTAGCTGGCTGTGTCTGTCTCTGTCGAATAAATAAATAAAATCTTTAAAAAAAAATATCTCTACCCACTTTGTGTACTCCAATTGTACATGAGGTTAAGTTGCTTGGAGTTATCTAGCAGCTCTCACTGATGCTGTTTTCATTATTATTTTTAATTTTTCTTAATGTTTTATTTTAGATTGTTCTTATTGCTAATGCGCTCAGATTCACTAATCTTCTACAAGTCTGACCTACCACTGATTCCATCCAGTCTGTGTGTGTGTGTTGTTTTTTGTTTTTGTTTTGTTTTGTTTCTTAAGTGATCTTTATGCCCAGAGTGGCTCAAACTCATGACCCCACAATCAAGAGTTGCATGCTCTACCATTTGAGCCAGTCAGGCAACCTTCCAATGTGTTCTTAATCTGAGATATTGTTGTAGCTTTCATCTCGAATAGTTTGGTTTGGATCTCTTTTATATCTTCCATGTCTGTACTTAATTTTTTGGATGTAAGGAATACAACGATTGCAACTGTTTTAATATTCTTGCCTTCTGATTTTCACATCTATGTCAAGTCTGGGTTGGTTTCAATTAATTGATGTTTCTCCTCATCATGAATCATATTTTCCTGCTGCTTTGCGTGCCTTCCAGTCTTTGATTAGGTCCCAGGCATTAATTTTAACTTATTTGGTGCTGATTATTTTTATGTTCCTGTAAATGATCTTTCTGCTGGGACAAAATTAAATTACTTTGCAATTGTTTGATTCTTTTGAGTCTTGCTTTTAAGATTTGTTAGGAGTGTTTAGTCTAAGGTTAATTATTCTCCACTACTGAGGCAAGGCTTTTTTGAGTGCTCTACCTAGCATCCCATGAATTATGAGATTTTGCAGCCTGACCAGTGGAAACGGGCGTTATTCCCTCCCGTGTGAGTGCCTAGTGCTATTTTGTCTCATTCTTTTGGGTGATTCTTTCCCCAACCTCAGATCATTTTCTTACACGTGTGCTGAATACTCTGCTAAATACTCATCCTTTGGAGATCCGTGTGATTATTTCTCTACCCTTCATTAGTGTATCTTTTGAGCTTGCCTTGGTCTCCCTGGGCTCTCAGCTCTTTCTTTTAAACTCTTGGTATTTGTCAGTGTCTGCCTGGGTTCCTACTTCATGTACTGTGGTCTGAAAACTCTCAAGGCAATAAGCTTAGGGCAGAGGTAGGACTCACCTACCTGTCTCTCAGGGATTTTATTGTCCTTTACTACCTGACATGCAGTGTCTTAAACACTGTTGCTAGGTATGTTTTGTCTATTGGTTTATCTTTCTTTTTTTCCTTCTTTTCTCTTCTTCTTCTTCTTCTTTTTTTTTTTTTTTTTGTTGTTTCAGGTGGGTTGGTAAATCACATCAGATCCCTATTACTTTATTTAGTTGGAAGTAGAAGTCTGGTACTCACCCTTGACTTGTGTGTGGTAATTTCTTGAGGTTTGACTTTGCGTTGTAGAGCACGTTAGACAATTATGTCTGTTTCCCTCAAGGTTTATGTGTTTGGATGCCAAAAAGCTTAGTTTTAAATCTGCTGATTGGAAAAATGGAGATTCACTTTACATTTGGGATCTCCTTATATTTTGGCATATTTTGGCATACTCTGTATGTCTTCCATAATGCCTAGTAAAATTAATTACATAAATTGTTCAGTATGTGTTCAGTATGTGTTTGCGGATTCAGTAAATTAATAAGTTAATTTTTAAAGGACTAGACCCTTCCTATATCCTGAGACATCATTCTAATCCTGTGCAGTTTTTGTAGCAATTCTTTCAACTGTTGAAAGATCTAAGTTCCTGTTATATTGCTGTGTTGAGCAATAATTTGGTCTTCATTGTAAATAAACTGGAAGGTCTAACTATAAGTTCCTCTGTTCATCAGGAAACAAAATGTAAAGATCCTGCTGGTAGTGGATTTAAAAATGTGTCTACTAGAATATAAGCTTTTTAATATTCTTTTTCGAATTTGATACGAACTCAGGGGAACCATCCCATTGATGTCAGGAAGGCATTTATTTTTTTTTTTAAAGATTTTATTTCTTTATTTGATAGACAGCCAGCGAGAGAGGGAACACAAGCAGGGGGAGTGGGAGAGGAAGAAGCAGGCCCTCAGCAGGGAGCCTGATATGGGGCTCGATCCCAAGACCCTGGGATCATGACCTGAGCCGAAGGCAGACGCTTAACGACTGAGCCACCCAGGCGCCCCAGGAAGGCATTTATTTGTTGACAAAAATTCTGATGTTCTGGCATAAGCTCTTTCTAAAAACACAAATATTTTATTAAGTATGGGACTAATTATTTCACGAGGGGGACCTACCTAGTGGTGTTGTCATCCTGAGAGATGCTTAGAAGACCTGTGAGACCCTTACCTGTTTTGCCAGTTCCTCTGACCTAGTTGGAACTCCAGTGGGAATTTCACTATGGATGCTTGATTTTAACACTAATTCACCCGTAATCCAGCATTGCTGGTTTTGTAATTTAATTGTCTTCAGAAATTCTTTAACATAAACATGTTTTTTTCTTTATCATTGTCTAATGACTTTTGTAACATGGGGTTATTGTTTCTGAAGACTACGTTTTTATTGTATGTATAAACATTACTTTGGATATAAAATAGGTGATAAAGAAATTTCTAAATTCTGAGTCCTACTTTTCATTATTTTTAATTACTGCTGTGCTCTTTTTGAAAAATTTTAAGGCAGTGGAGTATGGAGCAGAAGTCCCTGTGGCCCCTGACCTATCAGTTTGTCTTGTTCTGCCTTCCTGGTGCCCTGTTAATTTTACCTTTCTTGCCAAGTTTAATGAGCTTTTTGGTGGTAGCAGTTTCTCTGATGTTTCTATGTCAGCCTAATATGTAAATTTGTAATTTTGAATATTTGGTAAATTAAGAATAAATTTATGTCAAATATACTCAAAATTTTTTAAAGAATTATTTTAATGTGTTTATTAGCCAAATAAAAAAGTCTGCAAATTTAATATTTCTAATAGAATTGTCCATTTCAAATTATATTACACGTGCCTCTAGCTTTGCTAGTTCTTTTTGGTTATGGTCTCTTTTTGCCTGAAGTAAGAGGTTTAATCTGGCCATTACCTTTGCAAAGAATGAAGCACGTATTTCCCACCAGTTGCTTGTTTGTTTTTGTTTTTAATTTTTAAAAAATATTTATTTATTTATTTATTAGAGAATTGAGGGCAAGGGGAGGTGGAGAGGGAGAGAGAGTTCTAAGCTGACTCTGTGCTGAGCACAGAGCCCAATGTGGGGCTTGATCTCTAGACCCTGAGATCATGCCTGAACTAAAACCAAGAGCTGGATGCTTAACTAGCTGTGCCACCCAGGCACCCCCCCCACCAGTTATTTTATAAATATGTCTTTGATAGAGGTGTGCATACCTTAAAAAATTAAAGCTAGTAGGTGCCTACTGCTTTTTTTCTCAAGCAAAAATAAAAACAAAAACACACTGGGAAGGGAAGGAGATACTTAATTCTAAGATTTAAGAATATAAGTGTTAATCGGGCATGTAGGTCTGACTTTTTTATGGGCTTAGATGTTTATTAAAAATGAATTATGGATTAAATCATGGATTAAATCATGGATTAACAAAGCTTAGAAATTATCTAATATTATTCGATGATACTAAAAGTAGATGTGATATAAATGTATGGTTATTTAGAAAATAATCATTTTTAAGATATGTATGCTAAAATATTTTGTGTATAGTCTTTATGGAGTGGAAGTAGATTGTTGGTAGTAGAGAGAATGGGGGGGGCAGAGTTCCAGCTCTCACCTTTTTTTTACTGCTGCTGAGTTGTTAGGATAGTTGTAAATGCTGTGTTTATTAAGTCATGTAGATTTTAGTGGTAGATAAAATCGTGAAGTTAATGCAAATCTCTATTTGACATCCTCTTGAGGGACCTCTTCTTTGGGGTCCCTTTATTTTTTTAATAATGATCTTCAGTGCCTCAACCAAAGGACCTTGAGTTCTGTAGACTAGTAACTAATAAGCTTTCCTAGTGTTTTAGCTTATAATTGCTTTAGAGGTTACAACCCTTTTCAATATTATTTATATTTGATTCACAAGAATGAATTTTTTCAGGTGGAAAAAAAAGTTATTTTAGGGTAGATATGTTCCCATTATCTCTCTCTCTTTTAAAAGATTTTATTTATTTATTTGTCAGAGGGAGAGAGAGAAAGCACAAGCAGGGACAACGGCAGGCAGAGGGAGAAGCAGGCTCCCTGCTGAGCAAGGAGGCCCAATGCAGGACTCGATCCCAGGACCCTGGGATCATGAGACCTAAGCCAAAGGTAGACCCCCAACTGCCTGAGCCACCCAGGCATCCCATCCCATTATCTCTTAAATCATACCAATGAGTTACCATTTACTCTGTTTGTGGGTTATGTTGACCTGGTTGATTACCAAATTCATTAAATCAAAGACATATGTACACTTTAATGATAAGATATATATATATATTAAGATTGATTTGGTTTTAGAGAGCCAGTGAGCAGGGGGAGGAGCAGAGGGAAAGGGAGAGAATCTCCAGAAGACTCCCCACTGAGTGCAGAGCCTGATGTGGGGCTCAGTCGTATGACCCTGAGATCATGACCTGAGCGGAAATCAAAAGTTGGACGCTTAACTGACCGAGCCACCCAGGCACCCTGATACTTCTGTTTTATCAGCCTTGTATCTCTTAAAGTTCTAATGTACCTTCTGTATCAAATAGTTAAAGAACAAAATGAAGATTAGAGGTAAAATACATAGAGAGCAAGATACTGTGTACCTGTTGTTTCACTGATTGTTTTTTTCTTTCCTATTCTCACTGTCTCAACTATCATCTCTATGCAGATAATTCCAAAATCTGAGTTATAGTTATGACCCTCTAGTTGTTCCTTTGAGATTGCCCCATTTGGATGTCTTACCGTTATCAAAAATGCATTTCAGGCTTCGTTGTCTTTTCTTTTAAACTAGTCTTATAGTACATTGTCCTAAATGTGTCAGCAGTACCATCATTACCCTAATCACTCAGGAAAATCATAAGTTAAAATACACGTTTATGAGAATGTTTTTTTTTTTTTTAAGATTTTATTTATTTATTTGGCAGAGATAGACACAGCCAGCGAGAGAGGGAACACAAGCAGGGGGAGTGGGAGAGGAAGAAGCAGGCTCACAGCAGAGGAGCCTGATGTGGGGCTCGATCCCAGAATGCTGGGATCACGCCCTGAGCCGAAGGCAGACGCTCAACCGCTGTGCCACCCAGGCGCCCCTATGAGAATGTTTTAATAGTATTTGTTCATCTATTCATTAGTTCAGTAAACATTTCTTGAACTTCTCCTATATGCAAGGAACTGGAGGTACATAGATAAAGAAGGTGTTTCTTCTGTCAAGGAATTTGTAATCATGTTTGGTAGAGACAAGTAAAACCCTGTTCAACTGATAACTAAGCCCTGTGGTTAATGCTCCCACAGAGAGGGAGGCACCTTCCTTCAGATGCAGTGCAGGGAAGAAGGGAGGAGAAGCTTGGGGTACATTTTTAAAGACCATGTAATTGTACAATAATGTCAGCTTGGGAGAAATGCTTGAGGCATTACTTTTTCAGGAAATAATTTGACAATATATGAAGCTTTAAAGAATGATGGATTCTTTTGATGCAACGGTCTAAGTAAATTATCTGAAATAGAGAAAAGTCTTTATGTATAAAGGGTTTGTTTTTAGGAATCTTTCTATTTTGATTTAATTATAGGTTCATATGCAATTTAAAGAAATAACACAGAGCGATCTTATGTGTCATTTACTTAGTTTCCCCAGCAGTAACATCTTCCAAAACTATCATGTGATATCATAACCAGGATATTGATACAGTCAAGATACAGAATAATTTTGTCATACAAGGATCCTTCATCTTGTTGGTCTTTTGTAGTCCTCTTTTCCTCTGCTATCCCTGATCCCTGGCGACCATTAATATGTTCTCCATTTATATATTTCTGTAATTTCAAGAATATTTAAGTGGAATAAGACTGTGTGTGACCTTTTAGGATTCACTTTTTCCAGTCCCTGAGATTCATCCAAGTTGTTGTATGTATTATTAGTTTGTTCCTTTTTATTGCTGAGTTGTATCCCCTGATATGGATGCACACAGTTTGTTTAATCATTCACCCATTGAAGGACAGCTGGATTGTTTCCAGTTTTGGGCTATTATGAATAAAGGTGCTGCGAACATTCATGTACAGGTTTGTGTGAACTTAAGTTTTCATTTTTCTGGGATAAATGTTCTGGAGTTCAGTAACTGGATTGTAGAGTAGTGTATGTTTATTTATTTATTTATTTTGGTTTAAAGATTTTATTTGTCAGAGAGAGAGAGAGAGTACAAGCAGAGGGAGTGGCAGAGGCAGAAGGAGAAGCAGGCTCCCTGCTGAGCAAGGAGATCAATGTGGGACTTGATCCCAGATCCCTGGGATCATGACCTGAGCCGAAGGCAGACGCTTAACCAACTGAGCCACCCAGGTATCCCTGTATGTTTAATTTTTTAAGAAAGTACCAAACTTTTGCATAATAACTGCACCATTTTACATTTCCACCAGTACTTGGAAGTACAAAGGATGTATTTGTTGTTTCTGAAAATAACAAAATAACATAAGCATCCACAAAAAAGGGAATAATTAAGTATTGATTATCCATCTATATCATAGAATATCCTGTGGGTCATTAGAAATTTTTATATGGTTTTTTTGTTAATATTAAAAAATGGTTATCTTAAGTAAAAAAGCACAATCTAAAATACTATCACCTCAAGTGCCACTGTTGAAGAGCTTGGGTTATTTATGGTCGAGGAAAGCAAATTACTTTTCACTAAAATCAACATAACAGCCTTAAAAATACCTGAACCTGTGGTTTACTGCTTTAGTCAGGGCACGTGATGCAGCCTGTTTTTCTTACCATTCCACCATAGGAATATATAAATGTCCTCACTCTTTAAAGCTCTTTTTTTCTCCTTAAATTATGTAAAAACATATGTGTAAACCATAACTGACTTGGAACCACATCTCTGAACTAAAGACTCTTGCTTATTTTTCTGTTCAACAGCTCTGGGTTTCATTTTCTGTGATTTTCAATACCCTTTCTGTGTCTGCTAGTTCAGCCCTTCTCCTGGAAGTTCTTCTCTCTGTTTTTAAGCCTGTGACCCCATCTCACAGAACTATTTTGTGTTTTCCATTATGGGTAAATAGAATTGTCTGTCTTGCAGACCATGTCATCTGGCCAGCCTTTCGACTAGATGCCAGTTATTTAATATTAAATAAATTTTAAAAAGTAATGTCTTACTTTTTTAAAAAAACTATTGTAATCATTATTTTTCTGTCTTTTATTGAAAATGGAAGGGGCGCCTGGGTGGCTTAGATGGTTAAGTGTCTGCCTTCGCTCAGGTCATGATCCCTTGCATCCCCTGCTCGGCGGGGAGCCTGCTTCTCCCTCTCCCTCTACTGCACTCCCTGCTTGTGCTCTCTCACTCTGTCAAATAAATAAATAAATAAATAAAATAAAAAGAAAATGTAAAGTATTAGGTTGAATCATGTGAAACTGATGTAATGGTTGAATATGGCAATTTCGTATTCTTCAGATGGATATTTCTTTAGCCTTATAGGTTAAATACCCTTACTACATTACCTTGAGAACTCAGCCACCCACCCCATAGATTTTTGCTTCAGTGCAAAAATGAACACCAGGTTTTAAACAACAACCTATTAGGGTGTTTTGGGGATATAGAACATTTTTATATTGATGGTTTGGTTTCTAGCCTTTTGTAGTCTTCACCTTGGAATATGCACATTTTTAATCAGTAATGCTGCTGAGGGTCCACTCACTGCCTTCTGCCTCTATGCTTAGTCTATCAGTGTTTAAATAGCATTGCAGTGTCCCTGAGTTCTAGCGTTCTTTTAAGCCAAACCCATTTATGGGAAGATCTGATGAGACGTAAGAAATGTACACCCCAAACAGGGTAGCACAGCTAGGAGTGCTGAAACAGGAGAATGCTTCACCTTGTGCTGCTGCCATAGTCAGTACAGGGCTAAGACCTTGGGCCAGTGGATCTCTCCACATCGGCTCTATGTTAGGATAACTGGGAGAGTTTTAAAAAACTGATGTCCAGGAATTCTGATTAAATTGGGGCCTGGGCGCCAGGTGTTTTTTTTGTTTTGTTTTGTTTTTTTTGTTTTTTTTAAAGCTTTTTAAAAGCTCACCCATATGATTCTCATGGTCAGCCCAAGTAGAGAGCCTCTGTTTTGGACCAATTTTGAAAGCAAAAAGTCGGGTCAAAAATATCTACAGACTTAGAAAAATCACTGTAATGACTCAAAGGCTAATCTTGGTGCAGTATGGCAAATACACCTGGGTTGTTCTTTATTATTTTTTTCCGTGTAAGTCACATCTAAAGAGAGTAGCTGTTAAAATGGTAATTTTCAGGGGCGCCTGGGTGGCGCAGCAGTTGAGCGTCTGCCTTCAGCTTAGGGCATGATCCCGGCGTTATGGGATCGAGCCCCACATCAGGCTCTTCCGCTATGAGCCTGCTTCTTCCTCTCCCACTCCCCCTGCTTGTGTTCCCTCTCTCACTGGCTGTCTCTATCTCTGTCGAATAAATAAATAAAATCTTAAAAAAAATGGTAATTTTCAACAGGAATAGCAGTATATCATTATGGGGTTTAGAAAAGTATAAATGCAGTTTTTGTGAAGGCTGAGGCTAAATTAAAACACAGTGATAAGACAGATCAAGGGGCACCTTGGTGGCTCAGTTGGTTAAGCATCTGCCTTCGGCTCAGGTCATGATCCCAGGCTCCTGGGTTGGAGCCCCATGTCAGGCCCTCTGCTCAGTGGGGAGCCTGCTTCTTCTTGTCCCTCGTGCTGCTCCCCTTGCTTGTGTGCGTTGTCTCTCTCTCTCTTTCAAATAAATAAGTAAAATCTTAAGAAGAAAAAAGACTGGTGATCAAGACTATCATCAGCAGTGGTGATAAGTCATGTTGATGGCATTTACACTTGGTAAGATGTATGAGAATGTCAGTGTTATCTCTGTGGTCTTCCTCCCAAAACCCCTTAACCCCAGCCTAACCATGAGAAAAATAGACAAATCCCAATTATTAGATATTTTGCTAAATACCTAATCAGTACTCAAAGCTGGCAAGGTCATCAGAAGTAAGGAAAGTCTGAGAAGCTCATAATCAAGAAGAATCCTAAGGAGACATGACAAATGTAATGTGCTATCCTGGCTGGGATCCTAGAACAGAAAAAGAGTAAGTAAAAAGTAAATCTAAATAAAAATATAGATTTTAGGGGCACCTGGGTGGCACAGCGGTTAAGCGTCTGCCTTCGGCTCAGGACGTGATCCCAGCGTTGTGGGATCGAGCCCCACATCAGGCTCTTCCGCTATGAGCCTGCTTCTTCCTCTCCCACTCCCCCTGCTTGTGTTCCCTCTTCTCGCTGGCTATCTCTATCTCTGTCGAATAAATAAATAAAATCTTTTAAAATATATATATATATATAAATATATAGATTTTAGGTAATAAGGAATCAATATTGGTTCATTAATTTTGACAAATGTACCATACTAGTGTAAGATGTTACTAATCGGGGGAATTGATGTGGGGCACATAGGAATTCTCTGCTATCTTTGCAATTTTTCTGTGAACCTTCAGCTGTTCTCACCCTCACCAGTATTTTACTGAAAATGATGCCTTGATAGTTAAGACACCATGCTGATGAGTGTATGATTTCTAACGAGCTGTATTAACTAGCCCCATAGCAGCGTATGGATAGTTCTGTCCAAATCCATCATTCCTAATGGAAAAGCAGCATAGATTCCATAAAGAGTAGAAGAATAATATTATATCTTTATAATTTAGAGCACATTCCAGTGTTGTATACTGTTTGTACTACCCTCCCCCCGGCCAAAAGAAAAGAAGAAAGAAGAGGGAAAGGGAAGGAAAGAGGGAAGGTAAAACTGAAAGAAGAAAGGAAGGCAAGAGGAAAAGTAGGAAGAAAGGAAAGAGACACAGTGGTTGGCACACACGCCTATGTATTTGAATGTTCGTAAAGGTGAAACTACATTCTAAATAAGATGTAGAAGATGTAACTTGGTATTGGTACATGATACTGGAATAATTAACAGTGTTAAAAGCAGTGATAATTAAGTTTAACTGTTGCAGCAAAAGTATTTGAGTTGACAGATATTAAGCAATGAAAGTAAATTTTAGGTTTCAGTGGAAAGAAACAACTGACAAAGCCATAAGATTTTTTTGGGTATCTGTGAAGATAAATGTTGAAGCCATGTTAGAAATGTTAACATTGTTGGGGCGCCTGGGTAGCGCAGTTGTTAAGCACCTGCCTTTGGCTCAGGGCGTGATCCCGGCATTATGGGATCAAGCCCCACATCAGGCTTCTCCGCTGAGAGCCTGCTTCTTCCTCTCCCACTCCCCTGCTGTGTTCCCTCTCTGCTGGCTGTCTATCTCTGTCACATAAATAAATAAAATCTTTAAAAAAAAAAAAATGTTAACATTGTTGTGCAGGATCCTACAAGTGGCTAAAAAATGGACTAGGCTTTTTTTTGAATAGGGGGAGTTGACAGTTTTTTAGATGTAGTGTTTTGTTGTGTATGAAATTAACAATCTGTACCAATGAGTGAAGTAAGTCGTTTTATTTTGCAAAGGAATATAATATTTTCTGTTTTATCTACCATTTTTTGATAAGGTGTTTTATTTGCCTTTCTTGTGTTTGGCCATCATGTTATTGATATTATATGGTCCTTGTTTCTTTGTCTTTTGCTGTGCCTATTTTTTTCCATAGCCTGAGAGGTATCTTGATCTTCAAAATAATCAGGCATGCTATTTACATGAAACAGATAAGCGTACACATGTAAATCTTCATTGATTCTCTGAGAAGTGGTGTGTGTTTTTTCCTTTTTCTTTTTAAAAAATATTTATTTATTTTTTTGCTGGCAGCTTTAATAACGTTTTCATAAAATATGATGGATTTATAAATCTGTTTAACATGCCTTTCCCTTTTTGTCTTAGCGCTTTGCTTCTAAGTTGCAGATGCAGTGGCTGAACAATACGCTGTGTGGTGTGACAGGTAAATTTCCCAATTTACCTGCCGTAATAGTGTGCTGTGTAATGCTATTCAATCATCTCTGAATTTTACTTGCCTGATTAGTTGAGTGAAGCAGATTTTCAATTTAAATGTAACTTCATCTGCTTGATTAAAAATGTAACAGAACATTATCTGCTGCAAATAAATTTCAGTGGAAGAGATGATTTTGCCTGTTTAAAAATAACATCTGTTTATATTGGCTGGAAGCAGACGATTAATACTTCTCTAATTTCGAGGTTTACCAGTCCAGCTCACCTGTCTCTTTGCATGGATAGTTGAAATTGATGGCTGTCGAGTATAAACATTTACCTGTTGATGTTTAGTTGATGGATTTCTTTTTTAAGGATAATACAGAATCCCATCATTGGGCATTCATTTATTTGCTGCTCATCAAGATGATTGACAGTTTTGCCAACAACATGGAAAAAGGATCTTCCTTCATGATGCATACGAGAAAAATTTTACCCCTCAGTGATGAGTGCCCTACAGAAAAACAGATTTTTGTGAATTCTTTTTCATAGTTGGTATTTATTTGAATTCTGAGTTTAGAGTCTATGAGTATAAATTTAAGTCAAGTGTGTAGTAAATGAGGGTAGGTAGTACTCTCCTACTGGCATCTTTCATCAAGTGATTGATTATATGTGTAGGCTGTAAGGACAAGGAGGGAGAAAGATAGGAAAAACCAAAATGGTTGTTTTTTTCCCCAGTGCTTAGCATAGTGTTAGGCATGTAGTAGACTACTTAATAAATATTTATTGAATTTGAATTAAATATCAAGCCCAGGGTATATTTGATATTCTACAAATGTAACAACTGGATTTAATTGGCTAAATAAGTAGTTTAAAATATAGCAGAAAGAAATTGTAAGAGTTTGTCCTTTTTTTTTTTTAAATGAAAACTTCCCTTTAGGAGTTTATTAGAAGTACATTTTTAAATGCAGAATTCTCCTATAAACACTCTAGAAAAAAGAAAGGCATTGTTCATTGTTAATCTTCCTAACTGATAAGTAAAATTGAGCTAAAAAATAGATGTAAAAAAATTCTAGTGCTAGGAAAATAGCAGTACAATTCGGTTGGTTTAAATATATTTAGTATTTAGTGTAAAACAGTATTTGTTTTTTAAAAATTGGTATAGTTTCCCAATTTCAAAAAATATTTGAATGCTGTATTTATTTTGATAGTTTATTCTGAACATTTCGCTAATTTATAGAGGAATAATTTTATATTATTTCGATAGCACTTTTTTGTCCTTTGTCATTAAGCAAACAAAAATATTGGTGTGACAGTTATGGAATTGATATATTAGAAACTCTTGCTTCAGTTGCAAAATTTAGGGGTTCTAGGCCATTACATGTAAATAGAATAAACATATAGAATAAAAATTCTATATGTTTTTCAGGCAGGTATTTGAGAAGATGTGTATCAAAATACTTTTAAACAACTAATCAAGAAATTTAATCACTTTTCTCCCAAACATAAAGGGTACATTTGAACCTCGAATCCATTTTGCTGATTTGGACATTTTAGATTATTTGGTTGTTTTATTTACAAAGAGTAAATATTTGGGGTTGAATTTGAATCTTTTCAAATCTGTTAGGTTAATCTTGGATATTTAGCCGAAATTTTTTTCCTGGTGCTTTAGGAGAATAGCTCAAATTGAAAATGTGCAGATAACTTAAACCTAGCACCCATATTATAACATTGTAACAGATTACTTTAATCTTATTTAAATATTTAAGTTAAATGTGGGATATGTAGGTTTTTAAAAATTGGAGGAGGTTAACAAGAAACTTATGTTATAGCTTTCTTTGTTATTATCTTGTCCTTCCCGTTTATTCATGACTTGCAAAAGGTAGATGAGGTTTTTTTTTCTTTGTTGTTTCAGTTGTTCAGATGATAGTTAGTGGAAAAGAATGAACTTAGAAGAGCAAGGTCTACGTCTAGAGAAGAGGCTACTACTTGAAATCAGTCTTGGGTCTTCAGAGACTTCTGCTAGAGCCTTTGTGATTTGCTTTAAAATGTTAAAACTTTGTCATGAATCTTAAAAAGGGAGTGAAATGACAACAGATGTTCACAGCAGCGTTATTCGTAATAGTCAAGACATGGAACTAACCCAAGTATCCATCAGATGATGAATAGATAAAAAACTGTAGTATATTTGTAGAGTGGAATATTATTCAGCTATAAAAAGCCAGGAAGTATTGATACATGCTACAGCATGCATAAACCCCAAAACGTTAGGCTAAGTGCGAGAAGCGAGGCATGAAAGACTACATATCCTGTGATTTCATTTACGTGAAATGTCTAAAATAGGCAAATCCATAGAGACAGAAAGTAGATGAGTGGTTGCCTGGGGTTTATGAAGATGTCCTGGAATTTGATGGTGGTCAGGGTCACATAAAGATTTTTCAGGGGCGCCTGGGTGGCACAGCGGTTAAGCGTCTGCCTTCAGCACAGGGCGTGATCGCGGCGTTCTGGGATCGAGCCCCACGTCAGGCTCCTGTGCTATGAGCCTGCTTCTTCCTCTCCCACTCCCCCTGCTTGTGTTCCCTCTCTCGCTGGCTGTCTCTATCTCTGTCAAGTAAGTAAATAAAATCTTTAAAAAAAAAAAAAAAAAGATTTTTCAATATATTACAAACCACTGAATTTAAAAGGGTAACTTTTACAGTATGTGACTTGTATTTCAGTTAAAAAAAAGGGTGAGTGAAATATATAAAATGATCGTTTATACAGAGATTATTACCAGAAGAGCTTGTCATTGTTAATTTTTCCTTGGTATGTAAAACCTTATTCTGGAACTAAGAGAAGTGAACCTATTGACAGGAAAATGGGCTGGCAGGTTGAGGCTGGCCTTTTTGGGAGTTTTTAAAAAAGCTATAAAATTGCAATTATCAGTCTTTTATAAAACCATAAGAATAGGATTTTAATTTTTATAAATCATAGAGGTATATTTTATCTATCTGCTATATCTTCATATGAACATTATTTTTACTTACACATTTTTATGTATCATTTAAAGATTTGTAAAATTCATATGTAGAAATTTAAAAGATGAACACAGCCTTGTAGAAAATCAGGCTATCTTGAAATTGTGCTATCATTTGTGAGGTTTTAGTGTACTCATTTCATTTTGAGAGATTAATAAACTTTCAGGTAGAATGTAGATACTATCTTAAGTTGTAGTAACTTATCCTGCTGGAAATATTTAGGAAAATAAGAGTAATTTTATATTAAAATCAATGTAGATATTTATGAAATACATAGTTACACTGATTAAAAACATTTCTTCTTTTTGCATTAAAAATCTTATAGATCAGCATTAGGTTTGTAAGATGTTCATGTGATCAGATTTGGCATTTCTAAAATTTAATGAGTAACAGTGCAATGTGTACCTTTTGAAATTGTGAGAATTATCATTTTATAATAAATGAGGAGAGAGAATAGATACTTGAATGTAAAGTATCGGTTCAGCTTTCAAAATCAATCCACTGTAAAATATTGGTTGCCTTACAGGTCAGTCATTCTGAATTGTATGCTTTATTATTTGAAGTGTGGTTTGTTTTCAACGTGCTACAGAGATCCTTTCCCTTCAGTTATATTTTAGAGCTGCTCTGTGAGTACATTGCCAGATTGACTCTAGCTTTTTTAGGGCTTGGGTCCCATAAGCATTCTTAGCAACTTGCTTTCACAACTCTTGCTTTTATATTCAGCTGAAACCAAAAAATTGATATTCAAAGTGTTTTGACCTACAAAAATAGTAGATTTATATTGGTTCAACCAAATAGTGATTTGCTTCAGATTGCTAGGCATAGGAGTACACTTTCTGTACTGGTAGTAACTATTCATTGTACTTTTTTGTGGGCCTTACATGTATTAACTCATTCTGTCCTCACAACAACCCAGTGAAGTAGTACTATTACCATCTCATTTATAGATGAAGAAATAGGTCTGAGGAGGTAATGTCCCAAAGTAAATGGGAGGCTCAGAATTTCAACCCAGGCAGTCTTGCTCCAGAGCCCACAGCTTACCCACAGTGTTTTGTTGCCTTATACTCCTGACCTAGCCCCCTTTTCACCCTCTGGTAGTTTTGTAAATTAAAACCTAGTTCTTTCTTTTGCCTTGAGCCCTTCGTCTTTCCTTACCCAGTGTTAATTAAGTGTAGGGCTTTAATTGCATTTTATTGTTTAAAATTGTGTCCTATTCCCGATGTGTTTTATATCTATAGGGATAGATACTTAAGGAGTCTTTCAGCAGAATTTACTATACTGATGTTCACACTTGTACATGTTATTTTGTAAGTTGTAGAAGCCTTCTATGGTTTATATCAGTTCAGCTAACACTTGTTGAGTGCTTTTGTGTCAGATCTTATTATGTAGAAACTTAATATGTGTAATAATGTTGTTAGCTGAATTGATAAATGCAAGAATCAACTTAGTCTGTGTCATCTGAAGATTTAGACAGTGTTTTGGATCACTGGTGAAAGTAAGTTGTTTCCTATTTTATTCAGTTTGTAATGGCAGTTTTCCAGGTTCCCATTATCGGCTTCCATCAAGGAAACAGGCCTTCAAAAAATATGCCAGGAGGCGCCTGGGTGGTGCAGTTGTTAAGCGTCTGCCTTCGGCTCAGGGCGTGATCCCGGCGTTCTGGGATCGAGTCCCACATCAGGCTTCTCTGCTAGGGGCCTGCTTCTTCCTCTCCCACTCCCCCTGCTTGTGTTCCCTTTCTCGCTGGCTGCCTCTGTCAAATAAATAAATAAAATCTTAAAAAAAAAAAAAATGCCAGAGCTGGGAGAGCAAGAAGTATTCTGTTTTTTACTCCTAGGGCCTGGTCTCTTACTCATCCTGAATCCCGTTACCTCTCTTTGTGGAATTCTTTACTATACTTGGTATTAGAAAGGAAAGAGTATTAATACCCTAAAGAAGGTAGCTTGATTTAACATTATATTCAGATCACCACGGTATATCCAGACTTGCTTAAAAATTATATAGTCTGGGGGCACCTGGGTGGCGCAGTCGTTAAGCGTCTGCCTTCGGCTCAGGGCGTGATCCCGGCGTTCCCTGATCGAGTCCCACATCAGGCTCCTCCGCTGGGAGCCTGCTTCTTCCCCTCCCAATCCCCCTGCTTGTGTTCCCTCTCTCGCTGGCTGTCTCTGTCAAATAAATAAAATCTTTAAAAAAAAATTATGTAGTCTGTTGTGGTGGTGTATGAATCTCGTTTGCTAATGGGGCAGTTTGTACATAGTGCATTTAAAGTATCAGATTCTTGGACAGATAAATATCTGGGTTGTTTTGTGGGTTTCTTATATTAAATGGAATGACTGTGGAGTAGACTTCTTGGGCCCTAGGAGCCTGAAATTTTGCCTTAAGGAAATAAACTAAAACTGAAGGCTTCTTTAAAAGCTAAGGCGAAGTTGAACAATTTCTGAGTTTGAGAATGAAATGATACTTTATTGAATTACTCTTATTCAAATTTTTTAGCATATAAAAACTGTCTAGTGTTAGATTAACAGTAGTTTGATAATAGAGACCATTAATGTAGTAATGGGTAGATTAGTTCTCATGCTATTTTTGGTATGTCAAAACCTAAGGAAGCAGCCATATTATTTAAAAGTTTAATGCTGATTTTATTGTTTACTGTTGGTGTTAGATATTTCTGTTATATATGTCTAAATAAATCTTTGATTTAAAGCTAGAAAAATAAATTATGAATAAATATAACTTGGACAAAAATTTCCATTATGAGGTCCATAAGAGGAAAAGTAATAGAAGAGGATAAACTGATGAAGAGTGAGGTTAAAGTGACCTATGCATAAAGGGTTTTAAACTGGTTGAGTAAACGGGTGCATTCTTTAACTTAGGTATTGTTTTATAAATACTTCATCATCACATTTAGAAATAGCAGTATAAAAGAATATCAGTTTATGGTCCTAAAGATATCGTTTGTTTTCCCAGTGAGCTCCACCTTGTCAGATGCTATGATCCTGGCTCAGTCCTCTTTCCTAATTATTCAGCAGCCACTGACATTTTTTTCCCTTTGGCCTTGAGGATACCTCCTATCTTGGTTTTCCTACCTTGCTGGCCATACCAAGGATTCTTTGGTCAGATCACCCTTTCTGTAGAGGTCATATAGTGTTGGTAATGCTTGAGAGTAGGGCTTATAAAGCTAGTTTGTCTTTATGAATCTTGGTTCTGCTGCTTATTATGTGATCTTGGGCAAATTATTCACCTTCTCATGCTTTGATTTCCTGATCTGTAAAATGGAGGGTTGTTTTGAAGATTAAAGAGCTTAATGTACATAGTAAAGCTTTTAGAGTAGTATTTGGTGCATAGTATAAGTGTTAGCTATGATTATTATTGTCCTGACCTTTAAACATTGTTGGTCTTAGGTGTTGATCTTCAGGCCTTTTCTTTTCTCATACATTATTTCCTACAGGATCTTTTAATTTCTGTGGCTTTCCTCTGAAGGCCAGACTGTTTCCTCTTGCTTTTTTTTCAGCTTTTTTGAGGTATAATTGATACTCTTGTATATTCAATAGACATCTTAAGAAATCACATGTGAGGGCGCCTGGCTGGTTCAGTCAGTGGAGCATGCGACTCTTGATCTTGAGGTTGTAAGTTTGAGCACCCCACATTGGGTGTGCTTAAGAAAAGAAGCACATTACTTAAGAAAAGAGATTACTTAAGAAAAGAAATAAATCACACCTGAGGTCTTGATTTGGCTTTCCTCTTCCTTCCTCTGTCCTTAGACTTTTTATTTTAGCAAATGGAAACTCCTTTTTTCCAGTTGCCAAAAAACACTTGTCATCTCTCTTCTTTCTCTCACACTGCAGATTCAGTCCATCCATAAGAACAGTTAGTTTTGGAATATATCTAGAATCTGACCCTCCAGTAACCAACCTGGGTGGGTATCATCTCTTAATGGATTGTTGTAATAGACTTCCAACTGTTCGTTCTGCAGATATTTTTGTCTTCCTATATTCTGATCTCCATAATGCAGTCAGAGCAACCCTTTTGGTCAGGTCATGCAACTTTTTTGCTCAGAACCTTGCAGTGGATTCTTATTTCACACGGTGAAATTCAGAATCCTTTTTTTTTTTTTTTAAACATTTTATTTATTCATTTGACAGAGAGAGACAGCCAGCGAGAGAGGGAACACAAGCAGGGGGAGTGGGAAAGGAGGAAGCAGGCTCCCAGTGGAGGAGCCTCATGTGGGGCTCGATCCCAGAACGCTGGGATCACGCCCTGAGCTGAAGGCAGACGCTTAACGACTGCGCCACCCAGGCGCCCCAGAATCCTTATTTTGAATTACAAGGCCTTTCATGACTTGCCCTCAAGTCCAGGGGCACCCCCATCCCAGCTGTTTTGTCTGTTTTAACCTCCCACTGTTTTTCTGCTTTATTCAGCATTGGCCAAACTGGTCTTATTCCTCTTTCTAGGATGTACTATGCATTTTTCAGCTTCAGAAGATGATATTTTTTTTTCTCCAGAGTTAATATTTTATTGTGGAATGCCCAGGTTATTTCACATTACAATTTATGAGATAATTCTTTATAATGAAGTTATTATATATTGAGTATGCCTGTCTCTGTGAATACATCTGAAAGGCACATGATAAAACATCTCCCAGGGATATTTGACTAGATCCAAAAAGGATTTGACTTTTTGATACACATGGCTGCCTTTTTCTAGTGCACCTGGAACCCAGGATACAGTAAAGAATACACAGTCTACGGCAGGACTTAAGGCACTTTCGGCTCCTTTCTGGATGCTGCTCTCAAGAAACAAATAGCAAGTCGCTTAGTCAAGTTAGTATACTTCACGGAATAAGTGGAAAAAACAAAGAGAAACACAGAAACACATGCTGAGAAAAACAGAGGCACTCACACATAGATGTCTTCTTCTAATATCTTCTAATATCTCTGCATGCCTAGCTCCCTCTCTTACTTCAGGTCTCGAATGTTACTCTATCAGATCGATCTTCCGTGACCACTCTATTTTAAATACTAGTGTCATCCTCTTCATCTCCTTACATTGCTTTATTGTTTTTTTTCTCGGTACTTTCTTCCACCAGCCATATATATCTGATGACTCTCTCCTTTTCCTTCCCCCTTCTCCCCTCCCCATGGTCTACCTTCTAGAAGTGTGCTTTGTAATAGCTGGTAGTGTTTTTTATTCTTTGTCTATCCCTAACACAGTATAATGCCTAGTATAGAACTCAGTAAAGTATTTCTTCAATGAATAGATGAGTGACTGGACATAGATTATTAGAAAAGAAGGCATAGGGGCGCTTGGGTGGCTCAGCTGTTAAGCGTCTGCCTTCGGCTCAGTCATGATCCCAGGGTTCTGGGATCGAGCCCCGCATCGGGCTCCCTGCTCGGTGGGAAGCCTTCTTCTCCCTCTCCCACTCCCCTTGCTTGTGTTCCCTCTCTCGTTGCCTCTCTCTGTCAAATAAATAAATAAAATGTTTAAAAAATAATAATAAAAAATAAAAAAGAAGGCATAGATACCTTGGGATGTGTTTAGGTTGCATACCATATTCCAATAGAAGGGGGACCAGAATCTCTTTAAGTGTAGCCAAGTCAGTTTTATGGCATAGTTCCTTAGAACCCCTCTAGGTTGTATTAGATCTGTCTTTTAGATTTTTTTGCAAGTTTCTAGATCTCTTAGTACACCTTAAATTTCAGAATACGTGATAAGTTCTTTTCTCTGTGTATATCGTTAATCCCCTGCTGGGGTCTTTTCTTAGCATGTGGTGTCATCTTGAACCAGACTTTAATAAAAGTAAAAGTTGGCACAAAATTTATTTGCCTGTACTTTAGGAGGCAACTGGTAGAGCCTAGGTTGATAGTTTCTATAGGTCACAGGACACTTCTACAGGTAGGCAGTCAAGGTCCTTTAGTATATCCTCAAGTCCTAAAAAGATCTTTTACTATTGTATGTTCAGGTGTTTGATCATGTACCGTCATTTAGGAATTGTGGGCATCTACCTTTATTTGGAAACTCGTTTGGCAAATGTCTACCATTCCAGGTATCATTTGATCTGGTGTCAAATGGTATAATAATTTGAATATCAGGTTAAAGTTTGGAGCCTTTAAATAAATAAACTGACTTATTGTTTTGTATATAGATACAAATCTTTTTCCTCCTTTCCTTAAAGATCATGTATTAGTTTCCTAGGGCTGCTAGCATGGGCCATAAACTTGTTGGCTTAAAATAGCAGTTTAGGGGAGCCTGGGTGGCACAGCTGTTAAGCGTCTGCCTTCGGCTCAGGGCGTGATCCCAGCGTTATGGAATTGAGCCCCACATCAGGCTCTTCTGCTATGAGCCTGCTTCTTCCTCTCCNTCCTCTCCCACCCCCCCCGCTTGTGTTCCCTCTCTCGCTGGCTGTCTCTATCTCTGTCGAATAAATAAATAAAATCTTTTTTAAAAAATGGGAAAAAATAAAGTTTAAAAAAAATAGTTTATTCTCTCACCCTTTTAGAGGCCAAGAATATGAAATCAGGGTTGCTTCTAGAGGCTTGAGGGAGTCCCATTCATGCTTCTCTTCTCTCTCTTTTTTTTTTTTTTTTAAAGATTTTATTTTATTTTTGTGACAGAGAGACAGCCAGCGAGAGAGGGAACACAAGCAGGGGGAGTGGGAGAGGAAGAAGCAGGCTCCCAGCGGAGGACCCGATGTGGGACTGGATCCCGGAACGCTGGGATCACACCCTGAGCCGAAGGCAGACACTTAACGACTGCGCCACCCGGGCGTCCCCCATTCATGCTTCTCTTCTAAATCCTTGGTGTTCCTTGGCTTGTAGATGCATCACTCCAGTCTCTGTCTTCACATGGCTTTCCTCTACTTATTGCAGTCTCGAATTTCCCTTTCCTTTCTCTTCTGAGGTCACTGGTCATTGACTTAAGGGCCCTCCCCCCCCCAAATCCATGATAATCTCAAGATCTTTAATTTGATTATATCCGGAAAGGCCATTTTTACAAATAAAACCACACTTATAGTTGCTAGAGGTTAGGATTCGGACATATCTTTTTTGGGGTGGGGACACTGTTCAATGCACTGCAAGGAATATATGTCGATTCATATATCTCATTTTTATTAAAATTTCAATCAATTTCCCTAACATCTCATGCAGTAAATCTGTTGCCTGTTTTTATTGACATGTGCATGATAGTATTTTGGAGGTTATATTTCCCTACCCCACCTCACCCCCGCCATTACTTAGAAAAATGAGCTCTTGCCCTTTCATGGTAGGATTTTGGGTGGGAAAGAATCTTTTTTGTTAAATGCACTTGTTGTTGTTTTTTTCAAGGTATTAAAAATGTCTTCTTTTTTTTTTTTTTTTTAAGATTTTATTTATTTATTTGACAGAGAGACAGCCAGAGAGAGAGGGAACACAAGCAGGGGGAGTGGGAGAGGAAGAAGCAGGTTCACAGCAGAGGAGCCTGATGTGGGGCTCGATCCCACAACGCCGGGATCACGCCCTGAGCCGAAGGCAGACGCCCAACCGCTGTGCCACTCAGGCGCCCCTAAAAATGTCTTCTAAACATACATATAAATTTAGTTTCCTGTTTGTTTATTTTTACTTTTTAAATTTTCTTTCTCTATCCTACCCCATAAGGATAGCATGTAAATAAATATTGAAATTTCGGCCAGGAGAAGTGAGAAACATTAATCCACTTCTGAGGCTGACATCATTTTGTTTGAAAATAACTGATTCCAAGGATGAGCAGAATATATTTTATTTAATAGTTATGAGAGATAGATTTTCATAAACTTTCATCCAAAGTAACTAGATTCGCACATTCTGTATAAAGGATGTTATGAAAATGTAAAGTTCATTAATATGCTGTATATTTTTATCCCCTTGAATGTAATTTAGAGATTATATACTGTAATAGGATTTATGACATTATACTGTTTAATCTTTAGGGTGTTACAAACACATCAAGGACAGTTGGCAGTAGCTGAAGTTTGCCTGCATTTTAAGAATGTATTAGTATTACAGGATATCATGCGTTATACTTTAAAATAAACAAAATTTATACTCTTATCTATTTACAGATTCAAAGACATTTTTTTCTGCAGGCCAAGAATAAAATCTTTTAAGAACTAGCAAGATGAATTAAAGATGAAATGATTTATTTCTAAGGTTAGGCCTTAATTAATACATGGGGGATGATCTTGGCATTTCTTCAAAGTGTTTGTTTGTGTGTCTGAGTTTGCACCTCCTCAGTAACCTGACTGGGATTTATAAAATGGAACAATCTCTTTTCTCCAATTTGGCACTCAAAAGGAGCGCTGACTTACAAAAGGTAAGTGTATTTTTCTCAGGAATTTTAAAATAAGACAACAAAAACAGTGGCCCAATGAACCTTCCCCAGTGCTCTTTTTCTTTGTGTACAACAAATACGTTGATATAAAATGTGTATATTATTTGAGTCTTTAAACCATTGCTTTTTGTTTAATTCCATTGTATATCATTTCTTTTATGTTGGTTTTGAATAGTTTGGACTGTAAGCTTCAAAAAGGGCAAAGAATTTATCTTTACAGCTAGTGGTCTGGACAGTATCATGCACAACTAGGTACTTAAAGCTGTTTGGTGTCATTGTTTCCGCTTTGGGAGAAGAGAGGGTCTATGGAAAGAAATGGAATTTTAAGATCTATGGAAATCACATTTTTCACAGAGTTGCCCTACTTTAAAAATCCAAGTGGTAGTTTTACAGTCTTTTTGCCTTATTTTGAGTTGGGGGTTGTTTGATGTATTTTTTGTCTTTCGTATTATCTCTACGTACACTGAAAATGCCATCAGACACTGTACACCTTTTACTTTCTGTTTTTGAGCATATTTTAAAGATCTCAACAGACAGAGTACTACTATATCTGTTGTTCATCTTTCATTCCTATGTTCAAGTTTTATTCTGGTGTCATATTTCTTCTCTCTGAAGAACTAACTTCCTTTAGCAGTTCTTCTGGAACAGATCTGGCAGTGAATTCTCTTGGTTTTCCTTCATCTGAGAATATTTTTATTGTACCCTCATTCCCGAAGGATGTTTTCCTTGAATATGGAATTCTGGGTTAACAGTTCTTTTCTGTCAGTGCTTAAAAATGTTGTTCTCTTTCCTTCCAGCCTCTGTGGTTTCTGATGAGAAATTCTCTGTTGTTCCAATTTTGTTCCCCTGTAAGTAATACAAGTAAAGCTGAAAATTTGAGTTTTCAAGTCACTATTTTCTCAAATATTTTTTTCTTTTTGCACCCCACTCTCGTTTTCTTCTTGGACTCCAGTGAAATGAATATTAGATCTCTTGGTATTGTCCTACGAGTCCTTGAGGTTTTCCTTTTGTTTTTTAAATATTTTTTCCTCTCTCTTCAGAATGGGTATTTTTTGATAATTTATCTTTAGGGTCACTGGCTATTTCCTCTGTCAAATTCATGTGGCTATTGAGCCTATCCAGTGGAATTTTCATTTTGGTTATTGTACTTTCCAGTTTCTAAATTTTTCTTTCTGTTCTTTTTATCTTTTATTTCTTTGAAGAGGTTTCCCATCTTTCTGTTCATTCTAAGAGTCTTTGCTTTTACTTTTCGGAACATTTTTATAGTAGCTTCTTTTAAAAGTCTTTGTCAGGTAAATCCATCAGTGTTGGCATCTGCTATTTGTCTTTCCTCATAAATTGAAGTTTTCCTTGTTATTCATGTGTCAAATATTTTTGTACTATATTCTGGACAATCTGAGTGTTATATCGTGAGACTGTGTCTTGTATAAATCCTACAATGAATGCTGATATTTTTGTTTCAGTTGGTGATCATTCTGGTTAGATTTGGGCTGCAAATCCTACCACCCTCCTTTGGGTCATGGTTCTAATATAATTTCCTTTTACAAAACCTTTGCCCTACCATGAGTGTGTGTTGCATGTGTGCCAAACAGTGGCCAGTATGGAAACTGGTTGGTTGTCTGCCCTGTAGTTCAGTTCTCAATGTCTGTGTGTATGCTGTTTTAGCCTCAGCTCCTCACAGGTTGGGTGAGCCCAGAAGTTCATCAACAACCTCATGGGGTTGCTTTCCTGAGCTTCTCCCTTTTTACAATCTCCCTGGTACTTTTGGTTACCTGGCCCCCTCTCCTTTTGGTCCTCCAGCCATAGAGTAAGAGCTTTAGTTACCCTTTCCTATTGCATACTTCTTGCAACTGTATCTACTTCTGGGGCCAAGTAGCAAGAAGACAGAAAAAAGTGAGCAGCAGAAGTTCATACCATTTTCTTGAAGAAGTCTTCCCCCTCAGAGTTTAGACTCTGGACACCATTGCTGTACCTGTTACTGCCTTCACCATCACAAGATTGCTTGGGGGCTACAGTACAACGGAATGCTGAAAAGTACCCAAACCCAGGGAATATTCTGTGCTCTGAGTGATAGGAGACTCTTTTTCTGCTCCTCAAGCTGCAACTGCAGGGCTTGGCCTAGAGTACCCTCTGTTTGCCAGAGTGCCCACTTGCAGGCTTCCCCTGTTGAGTCTAGGCCAGAGGAGACCAAAGAGGGGAAAATGGTAAACTCACCATCAGTGTGCTGCTAATTCAAATTCTGATCTTCCCCAATCTGCCTACTAATGTTTACTTTTCAGATTCCTTACAGAGCTTCTTTGGGGCGCCTTGGTGGCTCAGTCAGTCAAGCCTCTGCCTTTGGCTCAGTTTGTGATCCCGGAGTCCTAGGATTGAGCACCCAGTTGGGCTCCCTGCTCAGCGGGGAGCCTGCTTCTCCCTCTCCCTCTGCCCACTGCTCCTCCTGTTTGTGGTCTCTCTGTGTCAAGTAAATAAATAAAATCTTTTTTTAAAAAAAGTATACATGAAGAAACTAGTCCATTTATGGGTATTAAATGTGCAAATTTTTAAAAACATTTTGGGCACTGGAAGCCATTGGGATTTTTGCTTTTTTAAATAAGCATGGTATGTAAATCTTTTCCTATATAAAAAGTAATTTTATCTTATTTTTATGTCTTTCTAATTTGCCACAAGATTCCAGTCCAAATATCTAACAACTGTTTTCTAGCAAGTTTTGTTCTTGTTTGTTGTACTTACTAGAAGTACATTGGGTTTCACTTTTTTATCACTGGTGCATTTTTGGGAAAGTTTACTGAATATTTTTCTTACATATATTTTTTTCTCTTTTCATTACGTCTTATGTTTCTTCTTACCTTTCTTTCCTTTTCTGTCCTTTTTGTGTGTTTTCATTACTGTATTTATTTAGGCTCCTTCCTCCCTTCCCCCGTAGTCTTGCTAAAATAGATGGTTAGGACTTATATAGGCGTGTTCTCTGAGAGTTTAAATTCTGACTGGGAAAATAATCCCCCCCCCCCCCCAGCTGTCCCCATGGCTAATTAGAATTCCAAAGGGCATTAATAACCATTTAAATCCGATTATACCTGCAGTTGCTAAAGGTGAGATTCAGGCTGTTTAACCCCCTGTTGACAAACCCAGCACCAGTCAAAACTGGGTATGAATTCAGCATTTTATTTTCATTTCTGTCCCAAGGAAGAAAATCTGCAAACTAGGTGACACAAAGGTTATACAGACCACTCCACCTGCCCACTTGTGGCAGTCTAGTTTCCAACAGTGCAAGGAAGCCCTGCCATTACTTCGGCCTTCATGAGAAGACCAAAGCTAAATAGCATGATCTTGTGAAAATAACATTTGCATTGTTTGTGAAAGCACTTTGGGGCAGAGCTGTAGAAAACCATGTAACAGTAAATAATTCTTTAGTTAAATGCCAAAGTTTTACTTACAAATAGCTAAAAACTCTCTTCTTAGCAACTCATATGTTGCAGCAGTAATTTGACAATAGAGATCTCCCAAGGGGTATTAAGCTGGTGGAAAAACAGCTATAATTTCACAACTTTAGATAAAAACAAGTGGAAATTGAATGACCAATCTTAGAGTCAGAAGAAACCCTACCAAAAAGGGGGGGGGGGGAAAGGAAGAAAAAAGAGGAAGAAGAAACCCTAAAGGTTTAAGTCAGATTCCCTCATGTTTCTCCAACACAGTGGACACGGTCACCTGGTCTCTGTGTAAACATCTCCATAAGACCAAGTTTTAAAAGATCCTGTAATCATATGACTGGTCATTGTCAGAGAATCCTGATCTGAAATTAATAACTTTTATTTGTTTATTTTCATTTTACCCCCAAGTCATAGAGTATTATTTGAATATAGCTGCATGTTCGCTTGTTTTCTCCACTCCACATCCCCTGACCCTGCCACTAGATCAGGTAATGTATTTTTTTAAATTTAAAAGTATATTGGAGAATAAAATGTTTACTAAGCATGGCTGTAGGAGAGCACTCTTCATACATGGTTGAAGTTGAAAAATTTTAGAGCAACTAAAGGAGCAATTAGGTGAAATGTAGATCTTTTTCCATGTAACAGGCCATTTCTCAAAGAATTATTCTTTTCACTGCTAATGTGTGTGTCAGCTTTGAGAAAGTGTATATTCAGGAGCTAAGTAAGAAAAATTAGTTGATTTGAGAAAAAGACATCTAGTGGAATCTGCACAGCACTCAACAAAGATATCTATTAGTCAATAGATGTCATCCCCTACACCTGTCTAAAACAACTCATTTCTTTTCCTGATTACCACTTATAGATTTTTCCCTTTTAAAAAAAACCTTACACAAAATGTAAACTTCATACATTCGGATTATTCTTTGGTCTGGATCTTTTCTTTGAATGAAATAAGCTTTGGGATGCTTATTTAGATGTTCAATGGAACAGTGTGGAGAACAGTAATTGTGTTTGGGCTAAAGAATTAATCCATTTAGTCATGGGAAACATTACTTAGCTTTTCTTTAGCAGCTGAATCCTGGTGCAACTTAGGGCTATTTTAGGATTTTATCCTCAAATAGAAACTTTTAGAAATGAAAGTTTATTTGTATTGATGAACATATACTTTTGGATAATGAGCCATTGAACTGATTTCAATGAAAGTAAAATTGTTTTTCAATTCGCAGTTTTTATTTTATGTATAACCATGAACTGAAAGCTGTATCTTTGTATTATCCCCCCAAAAGAAATAGGATCCTTAAGTCAGAAAAATGTACTCTAACAAAGAAAGTGGTTTAATAAATAATAATTGGATGGCTTCAGAAAGAACTTGTAAGTTTAAAAATTTCTGATGGTTACATGTTATACTTTTGTACTTTGTCATTCAGGCATTGTAATAAAATTACTTTTATCAACTGTAATTATTCTCCTAAAATAGAAAAATTTACTGCATTTTGTTACTAACAGGCCAAAAACAGGGTGTTGGGAAAGTCATTTTCCATCTTAGAAGAATAATTATTCCATATGTTATGTAAAACATAAAGTTATAGGTTTAAATGATTGGCTAAGTGGGAGTTTCCCGACTGATATAAGCTGTCCGCGTATGTACACCTGTACTCTGGTCTGCCAAGATCTGCAGCCTAAAAAGAAAAATCTAGTAACTTTTTTTAACTTTGTGCTTATGGTAGCCTGTTCATTATGTTGGGTTTTTCCTGTGCTTCATATTAATATTTTGTACATACTACCACTTAACACATATTTATTGAGCAGTGTTTATGCCTAGTATAGAGTTGAACTGTACTATGTACTTAGTATATACCTAGTATAGAGTTGAACTGTACTGAGATGGATGGACATGTATTAAGAAGAAAAGTTCTGGTTTCAGCTCAGACCTTCAAAGCAGGGAATTAAGGCTATTTAGCTTACCTCCGAACCTCTTTATAAGCTTACCTCAAAGAATTACCTCTTTGTGTGTGAGTGTATATGTGTGTGGGAGTACTGCTGAACCTTACACACTCTGCAGTAGAGTTTTTTTTAAAAATAATACCTTTATTGAGATATAATTTACATATCGCATAATGCACCCATTTAAAGTGTATGATTCGGTGGTTTTTAGCTTATGAGTCGTGCAGCTGTCACTATAATTAATATTGAAACATTTTCATCCTCCCCCATTACCCCCAAACTCTCAGCCCAAGGCAATCACTAATACTTTCTGTCTCTCATAGATTTGTCTAATCTGGACATTTCATGTAGTAGTAGAATTTACAGTATGTGGTTCTTTGTGTCTGCCTTCTTTCACTTATAAAATGTTTTCAAGGTTTATCTATCTTATAGCATATATCAGAACGTAATGCCTTTTTATGGCTGAATAATACTCCATTGTATCCATTGTGTATAGGTATAACACATTTGCTTATCCATTATCAGTTGATGGACATTTGGTTGTTTTCACTTTTTGGCTATTAAGAATGATAGTCAAAATGGTTGTAAACATTTGTGTACAAGTTTTCCATGGACATACCTTTTTAATTCTTTTGGCTGTATACCCAGAAATGGAATTGCTAGCTCTTACTCATTTCTGTTTTTCAGAGTGCATAATTTACTCTTAGCTTAATGTCATTTTCTTCACTTCCAGTCTCACAGGATCTCTGCAGATCAGGCCCTAGTTACTTCTCTGACCATCCTGCTGTTTCCGTCTGAGGGAATTGCATTTGTCTGTCAAGGCATGCTTCACATGCATCTCCTTTGTGAGATCGATAATTATTTTTGATTTAATCTTTAGCACTTGATTCCTATTGCTGTTGTATTAAATTTTATGATAGTTTGATAATGTGATTATGTGTATTAGTCTCACTAGATTTTGGATTTTTGAGTACAGGGATTGCCAGGAATATTTGTTTCTTTGGTATATAGAGAAATGCCTGGCACACAGCACTTAATAAGCGTTGTTGTATTAACTTTTGTAGTCTTCTTGCTCAGTTTCTCTGTAATATAAATCCATCTTACATAGTACTGATTTTCCTGTTCCTCACACTGGCATTCAAGACTTTCTGGTTTCTGCCTTATCCACCAAAGTACTCATTGTTTCCCCAGATTTTCTTCCTTTTCAGCTTTCTCATTTCTTTCTCATTTCTCAGCTTTTCCCCCTGTGCAGAATGTGCTTTTCTATCCTGTCTCACCCTTTTGGTAGATTTAATTACCTTTCAAGCCATTTGTGAATCAGGTCATCAGACATACTCCTATAAGACATTTAAGAATGTTCATCTGGGGGCTCCTGGGTGGCTCAGTTGTTAGGTGTCTGCCTTCAGCTCAGGGCGTGATCCCAGCGTTCCGGGATCGAGCCTGGCATTGGGCTCCTCTGCTGGGAGCCTGCTTGTTCCTCTCCCACTCCCCTGCTTGTGTTCCCTCTCTCGCTGGCTATCTCTCTCTCTGTCAAATAAATAAATAAAATCTTTAAAAAAAATGTTCATCTGTATTTCTAGGGTCAGCCTAAACTTTGGCATCTATATTATGTACTTATCTTGTTCTCTTAGATTTTAGACTAGAGACAGCTTCAATGTAGACTAGAGACAGCTGTCTCTAGTTTTCAATTTTACAAATTACTGGTACAAATGAATGACCACCAATACCTCTAACTTCCTAACTAACCCAAACTATTCTTCCCTCCTTTCTGTTTACCTATACTGCTTTTCTTTTTACTCCTGTTAAGGTGCCCTTCTTTTTCTTCAGTAGGTATATACCCAGCTTTTCTGGTGAGAGGATGGCCTTATTGAATGAGTTGTTTCCTGGAAAGCACTTGTCTGAATAACTCTGTTTGCCAGAGGGGCACCTAGGTAATTCAGTATACCTTTGGTGCCTACTGTTTCCTGAGCATGACATATTGGATTTCTGCTTTCCTGCAGGGCATGTATTTATTTATGACAGTTTAAGGATATATTTTAGTTAGCATTGATAGAAGCAGTATTAGCTAGGTAGTTGAACCTGGTAAATAGATGACAGTGTGATAATAAAACCAATCTAGTCTTAAAAAAAGAGTGGTAGTTTCATGTAAATCTGTGTCAGAAATATCAAAATTAACTTATCTTGGGTTGATAGTTTCTATTTATTTTTGATAGGCTGACTTTAGAAGAATGATATTGATTAGTTGTGAGAATTATTTTCTGAGGGGCCAAAGGCAGCTTAAGAAAGTTTTTAAGATGAAAGAGATCCTGAGTGTTGTATAAAAAAATATATGGAGGAAATATACTATGATAGAAAGAATGTTAGAAAGGTTATGGGCTTTAGATTCAGATAGACCAGAGATTTCTGATTCAGTTTTGACACTGTGAGCCTCAAAGTTCCTCTGCTATAAAAAATGGAGATAATGCAAAGGTCGTTATGAGGAGTGAATGAGAACCTGTGACATGCACTTAGCACAATACGTGCACATTGTAGCTTCCCACGAATGTTTACTAAGTCAAATCTCTTCTATCCTTTTGTTTTTCTCTGCCTTCAGGAATTTCCTTCTCCCTCCTTCCTGGTCAATCCAGATCAGTCAGAGTCCACCTGAAATCTCATCTCCTCCATTGAAGCTTTTCCTGTGTAGCCTTTGTGACCTGATTTTCCTCATCTTTAAAATGCAAGAATTGAATTGAATGCCTAGCCCCTCTCTGCTCTTCATTACGATTCTCAGATTCAGACTCAGACTCAGACATTGGTACTGCTCTTTCAACTCCTTTGGCACCTACTTGCCTGTATCGTATAATTAAGTACTCTGATCTTATACTTGGTGTTAAGTTTTCACCCAAATGTGGATATATTTAGAAGGCAGGTTCTGAAAATTGGACAAATGCTACTCTGTTTATATTTATCACTTATACTATAGTGGTATTTGAATATTTAGAGGAATAATACTCTTGTTTTGTTGGGTCATTGTTTTTAATAAGAAAATTGGATGATAGTTAGAACCCAGATTGGAGTACCTGATTCCACTGTGATTTAGGAAATAATACCGAGGTCCCATGAAAGTCAACTTAGTAAGTGGGCAGGATAGTGTAAAGTTTAATAAAACCTTGCAGCTCAGGAGCAAGAATCTTAGATTATACAGGTAGAGAAGCAAGCAGGATGAAAACAGGTGATTTAATATAAGGAATTCAATTATTTGGAGTAATAGTACTTGGGAAACATCTGAATAAGTAATAGTGTGTGGGATTAGATTACTATAGACTCTAGATGTATTTGGAGGAGTGGGGTGGAGCTTGGGTTTGCACAGACATCATGCTCTAAGTTTAAATGATGTATTTTCATGGAACATTTATTCTTCTCAAAGGGAAGATTTATTTTGGGTGTTGTCCTGGTTAACTTCAGGAGGGCTTCTGTGTGAAATTATGCTGGAATTGGTTTTAAGGATGTAAATCCTATAAATCTACAGCTTGAGTTACAAATTGAATCTCTTAACAAATACAAGGAATTTAAGAGAAAAATCCCACTTACAAAAGAATACCAATTATATTACAAGCAGTTAGTATATGTACTGATTCCATATTCAAAGAATATCTTTGTATGTTGTTGTCATTGTCACTGCCTAGTCAGATATTGTAGAACTGGAACTCAGATTTCTTGGATTCTGGTATCTTTCATAAGGCTAAAACCTTTAAAAAAAAAAAAAAAAGCACTCAACATTGCACACCTAAATGCGTAATTGGTTTTGTTGAAACAGTCAACAAATAACCTGTTATTTTATAACCCAGTATAGGAATGGCAGAAAAATGCATTAGAGTTTTTTGTTTATTCTCTTCCTGTCTCTTTCAGATATATGAAAAATACCACTAAGAGGTAGTATTTGTGATCAGGCAAACCAGTGTGTTTTGTGCCTAATGTAGCAGTTCAGCAAGTGGGGACGGTGACTCTACTCTGGGCTAAATACGGAGTGTTGTGTGGAAACAGAAACAACTGAGTTTGAATCCTGGAGAATCTGGTCTAGAGAGATTTTGACTGTGTGGAGGAAAGGGTATGGCATTTTAAACCAGGAGAAGTGGTGGTGATGTGTAGTGTGAATTAGGTAGGAGAGACTACCTACAAAACTGTTCATTTAGTCCAGTGTTTGAGAGGCATAACTTATACTAGGTTGGTAATGATAGTATTGAAAGTAAATAAAATATTGCCAAAATATTTTGAAATGAGTCAAGAGGGCTTGATGACTTGATAAAAGAGTTAATGAAGAGAGGAGTAAAAGAGGGGCGCCTGGGTGGCTCAGTCAGTTAAGTGTCTGCCTTCGGCTCAGGTCATGATTTCAGGGTCCTGGGATCAAGCCCCACTTCGGGCTGCCTGCTCAGTGGAGAGCCTGCTTCTCCCTCTCCTCCCCGCTCATGCTGTTGTTCGCTAACTCTGTCTTCCTCTCTCTGAAATAAATAAAATCTTAAAAAAAGAGAGAGTGTGAGAGGAGTTAAAGAGAGATTAGAGATTGCAAGTTTGGGTGATTTTTTTTTTTTAAATGATGCTGCCACTGACAGAAACAGGAAAGTTGGGAGAAAGAGCCCATTGAGAAATAAAGAAATTATGAAGGTACTTCAAGAAATAGGATTAGAATGTTTGTATCAGGCCTGGAGATATAAATATATATATATATATAGATTTTTGGACATGGGAGATGTCCAAAAATCATAAAATTTTATGATTTTGGCACACCCAAACCTTCTGCCTTTCGTGTCTCTGGGTCACACTGTCCACTACAGAAATAGGTTTGTTATTTATTTTGAATGAACAGTGAAAGAGTGAACCATTTTTCTTTACAGAGCTGTTTATTAGAGTGGAATTTTATCTATAGATGCAGCCACTTTGCCAGATCTCTGATGGGACTAACAATAATGTTGTCTACTTAATTTAATAAGTCTTTTGCCAAAGGATATTGAAATGAGCAAACGTAACTTAAGATTCTGTAGCAGGTAAAGGAATATTTGATTGAAGGAGACCTGATTTTAAGAAATAGACATTTTTTAGTGGTATAGTGATTTTGAGACTTATTTCAGTAGAATTCATACCTTAAAGAAAATATTTTGTTTCACAATTTCTATTTTTTTAAATATCTAGCTCTTTGTTTCATTATGACCAACTTTAACACTGTAAAAGTTAAATATATTAATCACTTTCAGTAGGTTATTATTTAAAACTGAATATTTAAAATTAATTTTCCCCCTACCGAATTTATTTTTGAGCTTCCTGTTCTTTTATATACATATTTGATTTATAAATATGGTAAATATTTGCTTTCTGTTTAATAAAATTTAGTGTTATGATTATTTGAATGTCATTTAAGAAGAGTAAAAATCTTCCCCAAATAATCTGTGATACTGTTAAATGGTTAAAACAAAATCTATAGGCATTTTGTCTATGTAGAAATTTAAAAATTTGTAGTATTCACTTTTTTTTAAAGATTAAGCTTTTGTTAATGATGTTAGATAATTGTTAGGTAATTATTAAAATGACTGGGTAATTATTAAAATTTATATTGTTATTGTGACATGTTAAGAAAATTTGAGTGCATGGTGTGCTTGTTACTTGAATACATTGCACTATTTTAAATTGGTTGTGTTTTAAGAAGAGGTCACTCTCTTGTATTTTATTCTTAAAAGGAAGGAAAAAAAGCAATCCAGAACAATAATCAAAGCCAAGGTAGAGCAAGTTGTTAAACATTTTAGAATTAGACGCCCCCCGCCCCCGCCACCCCAGTTTGATACTTTGAAGGCAGCTGCTACAGATAAACTCTAGAGCCCCAGATGGTGGTTGCCTAATCCTCATGAGAATTCATGTCCTGGAAGCAGCTCTTATCTCTCCAGACCTGACATTGTCTGTGAGCTTTTGCTAAGGAGGGAATAATATAAACATGCTATGCATGAGTTTCACTTCTTGAATATGTCAAAGACACAGGAAGTTATAGTAAAGTATAACAAGAACAGACTTCACATTATTGAAAGTGTTGTTATTTAAAGCACTTGATGCTAACTTGTGATGAGTGATGGAGTGTGGTTTGGGAGGGAAGACACAGTGAACATTTTCATGAAACAAAAAACCACTCCTTCCAATATAATGAATTCAGAGATGTACAGTTGTCATTAAGTGTGCAATACCCCCAAATAATTCATTGCTATGTTATTTGCTCTAACAGTTTAAAACACTTTGTCCTAAAAATGAATGTTCAGGCTTTTATTTTCCGCCCAGTAGTCTTCTTTGTTTGGAAAGTCAGAATAACAGCTCTACTATTCTAGATTTACTGTTTTGTTTAGAAATTTTCCAAGAATCTGATCTGCGAGATCTGGGTCCATGACAATTAGAAATGGCTGTTTCTTTAGCATAGCAGCCACATGTTCTGAAGTGGGGTTGTAGAGACTTTCTCTCTTCCAGGCAGGGTCTCATTGAATATGTGAACAGGGATATTGATACTGTCATCCTGGATAATTGTTGAATCACTTGATGACATGACTCTGTGTAGGTAGTATGGAGGCTTTTTCTCCCCCCAAATTAAAATTTGTAATCAAATGAGAAACTACAGTTGTTCTTCATAAAATAGCCTTAGCCTGTCTTTCATGTCTAATATCTCTTTCCTCTAGATAAAGTATTCTCCAGCTACTCTGGACCTCTCACTAGCTCCAGAATTTACTGTGTCCTTTTATGTTATCATGCAATTTCTCGTTTAATTTTGTCTTCCTGAAGGGCCCTTCCTCAGAGGAGCTTGTACTTCTCTTATAAGACCCAGCTTAAATATCACTTCTTCAGTAAGTCTTCCATAGATTGAAGCATTTCATTTTTTTTTTTCTCCCAGAGTGTTAAAACAGCAAGAGCGATCTCTCTAAAATACAAGTTCGATGGTCTCAAAAAAGTTTTAACTGTAATTGCAGTCGTATCCAACCTAGTGTATCAGCCTAGTAGTTGCTGTCTTTCTCTTTCTGGTCCATGTCTTATCCAGTCTCATCTTCTCTTTCCTCTTGGCTACTTACTGCCCTGTGATAGAATGACTTGCCTGTTATTTCTTTTCTTGAGCCTACTGAGTGCTCATTTGCAATGGAGTGCCCCCATGTCTGTCCATTTTGGTCTTTCTCATTTTTTAAGATCTTGCTAAATGTTTTCTTCTCCATTAGGCCCCCACAGTCCTAGTTAGCAGTCACAGTACTGTTGAACATATATGTATAGGTGTTGCGCTAGATTTGGCTGAGTATAAAAACTAGTCAGAAAAGAAAAATCATGGGGCACCTGGGTGGCTCAGTCGTTAAGTGTCTGCCTTCGGCTCAGGGCGTGATCCTGGAGTTCTGGGATTGAGCCCCACGTCAGGCTCTTCTGCTGGGAGCCTGCTTCTTCCTCTCCCACTCCCCCTGCTTGTGTTCCCTCTCTCTGTGTCAAATGAATAAATACAATATTTAAAAAAATAAAAAAAAAAAGAAAAGAAAAATCCTGATTCTTAAAGAGTTTATAGGTTAAAAGGAATGATTGTTATACAAGGTAGAAAGTGTTAGGTGCCATAAGAGAGAAAGCATCCAATTGCTGGAGAGATTATATTCAATTGGAGTATTCACAAAAGGCATATTTAAGTAATTTGTGTTTATCTGTGTCCTCTGTTCAGTTGGGATCTCTTGGTGGTAGAGCCAGTTCACTTATACTTTCCAATATTCTGCAGTGTCCAGCACAGTATCTCAGGGAGAAGGGAGAAAGGAAATGAGTTTGAAAGATGAGTGAGCCATAACTTAGTAAAATCTGAGCTTGTGTTATAAGGTAGGACAGGTAATAAGGTGAAGGAAGAGGCATTAAAGACCTATGTTAAAGCTTTTTACATTGAATTAATTGATGATTGACCCTTTGTGTGTTTGTCATATTTTCTTTGCTTTATGAAATTCTTTGCCTACAGCATGATAGAGTAGTCTGAAACTGCCTGCTTACCACCTGTATCCTTTCTCTGTCTACCCACTGAGCTCATTTTCTATTGCTTCCTGTTGCTGTCACATTTGCCTCACTCCCCCCTCCCCACCCACATTCTCTTTTTGGGGTTCTGCTTCCTGTAGTACATTAAAAGGCCAATGAAAACATGCCCCAGATGGTGCTGTTCTTTATCATGATCTCTTGCCACTTTGTGTTCCTATTTAAAAGAACAAACAAAAAGCAAAACAAAAAGACACATGCTGCTGGTTTGTAACCCTGCTGGCTCTGATTTCTCTTATTCTTGTCTTTGCTGTTCTGTCTCACTCTTGGTTTCTACTCTGGTTCTTTTTCTTACTTCACTCTGCTCTATTTGTACACTACCATTATAAAATCCTTCCTGTTCCTCTCTGGCTAGATCGTGCATTCTCTTATTCTTGCTTCCCTTTCTTAATCCTCTCTTTTTTCTGTTTTCTGTTTTTCTGATTCCATTTCTATCTGTCATCTTTTCTCTCTCTGTTTTCTTCTGCATTTCCACTTCAGCCTTTGTTATCCTCAATTCACATTCTTTTTTCCATTCTTGCCTCTATCACTTTTTAAAAGTTAAACAGACAAAACAAACCTCAAAACATAACATGTAACTCCCCAGCTGTGTCCAAGCCTCATTTTATACTTCATTTCCATATTCCCTATTGCTTTAATTAGAGCTGACTCCATGCTTTTCCCTTCATTCATTACTTTTTGTTCTTTTTCCCGCATTCCTTCCCCATAATAAATTCTACAAAGCAATAATAATCCTGGCCCTTCTCCATGATTTTCAGTCTCTACTCCGTGTGCTTTCTCTTTTCCTCTTTCTGTTATTCTTCCAGTGATTGTGTGTGTGTGTGTGTGCTTGCGTACATACGTGCATGTGTGTATGATACCCTAAGATGAGGAAGGTGTATGGTTAGTGTGCAGCTACACTGGTTATTCTTAAGAAGCCTTAGTGGTGAGGATTAGAAGAAGGAGCCAAATCAAAAGAGAGACTAAAGAGTCATACAAAAACATTGGAGGATGTTTATAGCTGTTTTTGTAAATTATGCTTTGTGGAAAATGGAGTTGGAAGTATAATTGAGGCAAAAGAAAGTAGGATAAGTAGACCAAGCATGGACTGTTGGGAGGCTTTCTGCTCAAAGATACGTATATATTTTCTTCCCTCCCCCTCTGACTGCACCTACCACCAAGGTCTATTCATTAGAAATGCATGTGGTTTAACTGGTCTTTCTAAAAATGCAAATTTCTTATGATATTAAGTCTCATTTAGACCTTGTGTGAATTAACTCTTAATCAGATTGTGAATAGGAATTTTAATTTTATTTGAGTGTGTGAGAAGGGCAGTGGAAGGAGGGCAAGCTCTGACGGGTTGTAGATGGACTATGGGGGACAGGAATATCATTGGATTCTTCTGTAACTTTTGTTTTAAATTCATTGCATTATTTAACTGACAGAAGTATTCTTGATGCTCTAGCTTAATTTTTTAATTTTACAGGTGAAAAAAACAGTCTAGAGAAAGTTGACTTTTTTAGGTGGTTTAGCTTCTTGGTGATGAAAAGGGACAATTTTATCCATTGTTTTCTTTTATAGTATTGTAGTATTTTTGTGCTACAGTGGATTCCTAGCCATTCCTTGACTTGAAGTGGGAGGAACCAAGATCAGAGAAAAAGGGACAAAGGTAATATGTATATGTGCCCTACCACCTCCTCTTTTCTTACTCCCTTTATTATCCCCATATTATAATATTCTGGGTTTCCAAATTTGGAGAGCAGATCCCACTTGAATAACTAAGGATCTGTTGTATTGCCAAAGAGAAAACAAACAAAAATACTAGAACTTTATTAAAGAGGAAAGCTAATAATAGGTATATTTAAAAGTCTTTCTCTGCTATTTTATTTATGTTCGTGAAAAGCATAACGTCTGAGAAGCAAGAGATTCTGTCTAGAAATTCTGAATGAGTGGGAGGGAAGCCAAACTGACTGGAGATTCAAGTGGTCCAGCATTACTTGAAAAAGTTGAATGTTTAAATCAGCAGGTCCCAATGACATGCATCGTAGGGCACTTAAAGATTTGGCAGATATCATTGCAGAGGCACTAGCAAATTACCATGCACAGGATGTGAAAAGGGCAGGGTAATGGTAGTGCTTCTAAACCACTACTTTTGTTAGTCTAGTGCTCTTCACCACCTCCCCCCAAAGCTATAGAAACAAAGAAGCTATACAAGATTCACATTATTTGCATTGCATTGGCCCTTGAAAACACCATTTACCCAGCCATACCCTATTTTCATTTGTTATTTTCCCAGCTTGTTCATTCTAAATATAAATCCAGGATGGGTTTTAAGAGCTCATATAATGTCTATGGAAAATAGATAGTAGAAATAGGACTTCCATTCACAAGTGTTTCTAGAGTTCCAGTTTTCAGAGTACTTTTAACAGACTGTCTCATTTGAACCTCCCACCAACCCGAAATGTTTCCGGTGTACTGTGTAAAGATAAAGAAGGGTTTACATTCATTGGATTCGGTTTGTGTTACTAATCTATACCATCTCCACCTGTTTGCTTATATTATATATTCTGCCTGTTTCCACAAAAGGATTTGGAATAGGATGCATATACACCAGGACAGTTGAATATAAAGTCATAGAATAAAAGATGAATTTCCCTCTTCTGGAACCCGGGGTGAAATGATTACTATACTTGAACATTAAGTTTAAAACAAAGGGAAATATAATGAGTTATGTGGTTTTTTGTTTAATTAAAGAGAAACACATCATTCTTATCTTGTTTTTGATGGTTATTTATGTACATATTGTATTATGTCTATAAACTGCTGTGGAGTAGGGACCATGTGCATCCATGTCTCTACTCAAGACACTGTTTAGCATGAGTGAACACGTGGTTGAATATGATTTCTTTTGAAGAAAGTAATGTCTTTCGGCACTGAAATCAAAGAGAAAACTTGTCATTTGAATTCTTATGAAAGAAACACTGAGTAATATAAATTACAGACAACTATTTCAGCCAAGGTTTAATAAAAGATGCAGAACGGTTCTTTGTAAAGCTCTTGCTTTTTTATTGAACCCCCCTAAAACACAAGGGATAACTGAGAAGAGCAGGGTAGTATTTTCAACAGGTCATCAGCTTCGGAGTCAGATGGACCCAGTTCTAGTTCCAGATGTACTGCTTTGGGCAGTACCTTGGACAAGCTGTGTAACCTTGCTGAGCTTTAGTTTCCTCATTTGTAAAATAGGCTATTAATACTTTTCTCAAAGGGATTTTGGGTTGATTAAATGAAGTAATCTAGGTAGCTATTCAACAGTTTCTTTTTAGAGAAAATAATATGAGCTGAACAGTTTGTGCAGCCATGTAGTTCTGTTTATTTCTTCCTTCTCCTTGGTTCTTTATGTTGCAGTTGTCATAGATAATACATACGTGTTTTCACTACAAAGCCCACAATAAAATGTTGCAATTTTTACTTGAAATAGTCATATATATATATATATATTAAAAGTTAGGCGGAAAATACATATTTCTAATTTACCTATTTATTGATTGGTCTAGTGCTCTTCATTGCTTCCTGAAAATCTGAAGTATCCACCTGGTATCATTTCCCTTTAGCCCAAAGAACTTCTTTTATCATTCTTGAGGTGCAGATCTTCTAGAGATGAGTTCTCTTAAGCTTTCATTTGTCAGAAAAGGCCTTTATCTTGCCTTAATCCATTTTTTGGTATGTGTTATTGAGACATAATTTACATACTTTAAAATTCACTTTTTTAGGTAGCTTGATGAGTTTTGACAAACACATATGTAGTTTTATAGCCACCACTACAATCAAGATGAAGAAAATTTCTGTTACCCCAAAACATATCCTCTTGCCCCTTCATAGTCAGTCTTCTGCCTGTACCCCATTTGCTGGTAACTGTTAAACTGATTTCTGTCCTGATAGTTTTGCTTTTTGCAGAATCTCATGCAGAAAATTAGGCGGTATGTAGCCTTCTGTGTCTGTTTTAGTTAGCCTAGTGCTTTTGAGATTCAACCATGTTGTTTGATGTTACTGCAGAGTTGTATTCTATTAATTGGTTGCATCATAGTTTCTTTGTTCATTCACCAGTTGATGGACATTTGGATTGTTTATAGTTCTTGGCTATTATGCATAAAGCTGCTTTAAGCATTTGTGTATAGATTTTTAAATGACACGTGTTTTTATTTCTCTTGGGTATAAACACTTGGTAAGTGTATATCTAACTTTATTAAAAAAAATGCCACACTGGTTTCCAAATTGGCACTACCATTATGCATTCCCAGAGCAAATGAGAGTTGCAATTATGCCACAGCCTTGGTTGGCAGTACGTGGTCATATTTTAAAATTTTAGCCACAGTTTTAGGTATGTAGTGGTATATTATTGTGTGTTGTAATTTGGATTTTGCCAATGACTGTTGATATTGAACTTTTTCTTAATTTGACATGCATATATATTCTTTGGTGAATTGTCTTTCATATCTTTTATTCATTTTTAAATTGCCTTGTTATATTACTGAACTATAAATATTCTTTACGATTTGGATAAAAGTACTTTTTCAAACTGTTCTGCAGTTATTTTCTCCCAACCTATGGCTTATTTTTTCATTTTTGTAACAGTATCTTTCAAAGGGCAGAAGTTTTAATTTTAGGTAACTTCTCAGTTTTTCCTTTTCCTTTCCGTATGGTTTTTTGTGTCCCATGTTTAAAAATATATATATATTGCCTGACTTAAGATCGTAAAGAATTTCTCCCAGAGGTTCTATAGTATTTGCTTTATATTTGTGTTTATTTTTATTTATTTATTTTAAAGATTTTATTTATTTATTTGACAGAGAGAGAGACAACCAGTGAGAGAGGGAACACAAGCAGGGGGAGTGGGAGAGGAAGAAGCAGGCTCCCAGTGGAGGAGCCTGACGTGGGGCTTGATTCCAGAACGCTGGGATTACGCCCTGAGCTGAAGGCAGACGCTTAATGACTGAGCCACCCAGGTGCCCCTATATTTGCGTTTATGAGTCAAGTTATGTTTGTATATGCTAAGAGAAAAAAGTTGAAGTTGATTTATTTGCATGTTTTTGTCCTTTGAAAATATAGTCCATTGTCCATTGATTTACCTTGGCACCTTTGTTGAAATCCATTTGGGGTCTATTTCTATACTTTCTACTCTGTGAAACTGATCTACATGTTTTTGTATAAACCAGTTTCACGTTGTCTTGATTATTATAACTATACTAAGTCTCGAAATTGTGGTAGATAATTCTTATATTTGTGGTTTTTAAAAAAATTTTTATACTGTATTGCTTTGTCTTTCCATTTCTATTTCAGAATCATCTAGTTAATTAAAAAAGGAAACCTGGGATTTTGATTTGATTTTTGTTGAAACTCTACATTAATTTGGGAAAGAATTGATATCTTAGTGATAGTCTTCTGATCCATGGACATGATTTCTCCTTTTACTTAGGTTTTCTGTAATTTTTCTCATCATTGTTTTGAGGTTTTCAGTCTATATGTCTTAAACAAATATTTATTGGTAAATTTATCTTTTTAAGTATTTGTTTTTTGGTACTGTTGTAAATGGTACTTTTTGATCTAATTTATAATTTTTACTTGGTAGTTTATAGACTTAAAATGGCATTTTGTTTAATTGCCTCTTTTACCTTGCAACCTTGCTAAACTCAATTCTCATAGCTTTTTTTGCAGTTTCTTTAGAATTTTGTACATAAACTATCATTCCATATGCAAATACATTTTTAATCCTTCTCAGTCTGTCATTTATTTTTTTTGTTTTTGTTTTACTGTACTGGTTAGGACCTCTAGAAAAAAATTGAATAGAAGTGAGGAGAGCTTATTCTTGTTTTTTTCTCTGATTTCAAAATGAAAGGGTTCTCTTTTGCCATATTTATGGGGATTACTCTAGAGTTTTTGTAGATGCCGCCTGTTATATTGAGGAAGTTCCTTTCTATTCTCAGTTTGTTGCGGATTTTTATTACAAATGACCACTGGATTTTTTACATGCTTTTTCTGTGTATAGTGATCACATGATTTTTCTTTTTAAAGATTTTGTAGACATGATTTAGGTCATGGTTAAAATGATGAAATGCATTGTTTAAACCCTCCTTGAGTTTCTGTAAGATAAACTTTACTTGTTCATGCTAAATTACCTACTTTATCTATTTCTGGAATCAACTTACTTAAATTTTAAAAAGTTGGATTTTGGGTTTTTTTTTTTTTTTTTTTTTTTTTTTGCCTCCAAATAGAGAGGGATATTGGCTATAACATTCTCTTCATCTAATGTGTGTGTCTGATTTTGGATCAGGATAATGATGGCCTTCTACAATGAATTAGGATGTGTTCCCTTCTCTTCTGTTTTCTGGAAATTTGTTTATAGCATCCCCTTATTAAGCCTTTTTTTTTTTTTTTTAAAGATTTTATTTATTTATTTAACAGAACACAAGCAGGGGGAGTGGGAGAAGGAGAAGCAGAGTCCCAGCTGATCAGAGAGCCCATTGTGGGGCTCCATCCCAGGATCCTGGGATCATGACCTGCAACAAAGGCAAACACTTAACCAACTAAGCCACCTAGGCACGCCCCCCCACCACCGCCCCATTAAGCTTTTAATGTGTATAAGACCTATAGTGATGTCTCCTCTGTCATTGCTGACAGTGGTAATTGGCAACTTCAGTCTTCTTTTCCTGATTGGTTAGTTTAGATATTTCTCATTTTACTGAGTATTTTTTTTTTTCTCACAGAAGCAGCTTTTAATTTGTCCTTTTCTTAATTTCTTAAAATGATAACATCATCACCCTACTTTTCAGAGGTTATCTTTTTATTTCTATTCACTTCAAAGTGTATTCTCATTTCTCTTGTATTTTTTGTTTCTTTAGCCAATGAGTTATATAGAAGAATTGTTTAATCTTCAGGTATTTGGGGATTTAATTTCACTGTGGTGGAGACAAACTTTGTATGATTTGAATTCTTTTAAAATTTATTGACACTTGTTTTGGTCCAGAATACAATTCTGTCTTAACGATCTGTTACGTACATTCTTTTCAGGTCCTTACTAAAGGACTCTGCTTTTGTTGAGCAGAGTATGTCATAGAAGTCAATATAAGAAGTTGCTCAGGGGCGCCTGGGTGGCGCAGTCGTTAAGCGTCTGCCTTTGGCTCAGGGCGTGATCCCCGCGTTCTGGGATCGATCCCCACATCAGGCTCCTCCGCTAAGAGCCTGCTTCTTCCTCTCCCACTCCCCCTGCTTGTGTTCCCTCTCTCGCTGGCTGTCTCTCTCTCTGTCAAATAAATAAATAAAATCTTAAAAAAAAAAGAAGTTGCTTAATAGGGCGCTTGGGTGGCTCAGTCCGTTAAGTGGCTGCCTTTGGCTTGAGTCATGATCCTGGGGTTCTGGGATCGAGCCCCACATTGGGCTCCCTGCTCAGCAGAGAGTCTGCTTCTCCCTCTCCTTCTGCCTCCCCCCACCCCATGCTCTGTCTCTCAGTCTCTCTGTAAAATAAATAAATAAAATCTTAAAAAAAAAGAAAAGAAAATTTGAAAAAAAAAAAGTTGCTTAGTAGTGTTGTTCAAGTCTTCTGAATATTTACTGATTTTTTTAGTCTACTTTTTTATTGAGAGGTGAGTGTTGAAATCTTATATTTGTATAGTTGTGGATTTGTTGACTTTTGTTTTCTTTTCAGTATTATCCATCATTAATTCCTATATTTTAAAGCCCTGTTTTTAGGATTATTATGTTTTGTTGAATTGACCCCTTTGTCATGATTAAATGTCTCTCTTTGTTCCTGTTGATGTTCTTTGTTCTGAAATCTACTTTTTCTGAAATTAATATAGCCAGCTACTTCAGCTTTTGATTAGTATTTACATGCCATCTTTTTTTTAATAGTCTTTTTATTTTTAACCTATGTGTCTTATATTTAAAGTGTTTTTCTTGTAGATAGCACATGATTGGGTTCTTTCTCTGGCTTTGGGTAATTTTTCCACACACATGAGCAAATTAGTATTTAGCCAGAAACTTGATGAAGTCAATCTTCAGGGATGTGGAGTTTACTCTCTGTGTAGCCCCTTCTTCTCTGGTATTTTTTCCGGGAATTTAAAGAACAGAACACTGTGGCATATTTAAAAAAATCTTTTTCCTCCCTCTCCCTGCCAGAAATATTGGAATTTGTCTCTGATATTTTCTGTGAGGACTTGGTAGAATTCCTGGAGGTAAAACTCATAAAAATATGTTGCTGTCCCCCCCTCCCCCCCACCTTGTGACTTACTGCACTGGACTTTTTAATTCTCAGACTTACCTCAACTGAGTCTTTAGCAGTTTGTCACTTACAGTTTAGGTTTTCCTACGCTGTTGCTGGTTCTGCAGAGGATTCTGCCAATAAGTTTGATTCTCTGTATTGGCCTACGTGTCTTTACAATTTCTGGGGCAGTCTTTTGCCCTTCACTTCTTTAATGGATCTAAGAAGAGTTACTGAGTTATTGGTTTGCTCAGCTGTTTATTTGTTGTGAGGATGGAGTGATGACTTTTAAGCTCCTTATATCAGGATCGTGAAGTCTGCAAGCATATTTTGGTTTACCTTTAATATAGTGATAATAGGTACTTTAAAATCCTTTTCTGCTAATTCCAACATCTTGATTATCTGGCATCAGTCTCCATTGATGATTGTCCTTTCTCTTGATACTAGCTAACATTTTCTGTTTCTTTATACATCTAGTAATTTGGGGCTTTTTTGTTAAATATTGTGAATGATACATTTTAGAGACTTTGGATTCTGTTGTGTTTCTCTGAAGAACGTTGTTTTTTTTCCTCTCCTCTTAATTTCTCAGGGCTGACAGCCATCTTGACTGTATTTAAACTGTATACTTTATTTTTTCATACTGTTGACTACAGGTAGCATCTCATCAGTCCTTTTTTGCCTTAGCTGGGCTGTTGGCCTGTGTTTCATGTGTGCATAGTTCAGTGGTCAGTCATATATTTGGCCAGGCTTTATTTACAGAATTTTGGGGCTATCCCTCTCTCACTCTAGTGTCCAGGTTTACCCTCATACTTTCAAACTACTGTGGGAGTGCCAATCTCAGACCTCTGATTCTTTATCCAATAAGAATGTGGCTTTCTCTCAAAATCTTGGCTATTCTTTCTCTCCCATCCACACTGCCCCACTGTTGGTTGAGAGTAGCTTCAGGTGAAGAGCTGTAGTGCTGTTCTTCTCTTCCAAGTGTCAGTGTCCCTTCATTTTATGTCTGCTTTTGATTGTTCTCTAATGCCTTCATATATAGTCCTTTTATTCATGATTCCATATTTGGGATTTTACCTACTCGTTATATACTCCGAAATCAATATTGCATTTTCAGTGACGTGTAGAACAGCAAAAATTATAGTCTGATGCCCATGGTCCTAGCTGCAGACAAACAGGCAATATTCAGCCTTTTTTTTTTTTTTTTTAAGATTTATTTATTTGAGAGTGAAAGCATGCATGCACAAGTGGAAGGAGCAGGGGTAGAGCAAATCTCAAGCAGACTCTGCACCTAGTGCAAAGCCCGACACGGGGCACGACTCACAACTCTGAGATCACAACCCCAATATCACGACCCAAGCTGAAACCAAGAGTCAGGTATTCAACCAACTGTGCCACCCAGGTGCCCTAATACTCAGCCTTCTTATTTAAGGTTTCCTATGGTAGTAACCAGAGGATAAAAATGGTAGGAGCAGTGTAGTGGTGTGTAGTGTGGAAAGCTCCAGCTCTGGAGCCAGTTGGACAGAATTTGAAACCTAATTCTGGTGCCTGTTAGTGAGGCAGCCTCAGGCATGTCACTTAACACCTCTGAACCTCTGAAAATGGAATCTACCAGAAGAAGTTAGTTCTATTTATTATAATTTGTGTGTGTGCGTGTGTGTATGTATGTATGTATTTCCCCTAAGAGCAGTGGTTCCCCTAAGAGCAAATTAGTATTTGCTAATTCTTTGTTTGTGGCAACATTATAGTACATAACTGGTGTGAATAACTAGACTAGAGTGTAATTATTTTTTGTATATTGTATAGAGTTTATAATTGTTTTCTGCAAGGTGACTGGTCTGACATGAACTTAATCATTATCCGAAGCAGAACTACATTCCCCTTTCCTTAATTTTTTAAAACTTGTAGAATGTTCAATAAATATATTTAAAAAAGGCACAAAGAAGATAAATGTCATTATCGCTGCCACCACATGGTGATAACCACAGTTAACATTATGGTATCTGAAATTCCATTCTTTCATCTGTACAATATGATTCATGTGTGTTTATGTGTATATTGCTGTGTTCTGATCTCAGGCAAGTTGTTTAACATATCTCAGTCTCAGTTTCTAGATCTGTGAAATAGGGGTAATAAAATTGCATAGTATACGATTCTGGGGAATAATACATGTGAAGCACTTTGAACTATGCATGGAGGGACGCCTAGGTGGCTCAGTCTATCACCCATTTTAACTTGGCTTTAGCAGAGTGTTGATTACTGTTTCTTGAAAGCCCTGGTCCATTCTTGCCTTAGGGCTTTTACACTTGACTGTGCCCTCTCCTGGCTATGCTCTCCCTCAGTATTTGCTTAGCTATCTCCTTTTTTTCAGATCTCTGCTCAAATGTCAACTTATCAGAAAGGATTTCTCTGATTGTCCTTTATAAGATAGCATCTACTCCCCATCATTCTCTGTCCCCCTTTCCCTATTTTTCCAGATGGAATGTATTGCCAGCTTATAGATTTTATATGCGAATGAATGAATGTGTTTATGTATATAATGTGTGTGTGTATTTTTTTAATGGTTTTTCCCTCCTGCTAAAGTTGAAAACTTTTTTTTTTTTTTAAGATTTTGTTTGGGAGAAAGTGAATGAGGAGTATGAGCAGGGGCAGAGGCAGAGGGAGAAGCAGACTCCCTGCTGAGCAGGGAGCTGGATGTGGGCCTCGATCCCAAGACCCTGGGATCATGACCTGAGGCGAAGGCAGACGCCTAACTACTTGAGCCACCCAGGCACCCCTAAAGCAGAAAGCTTTTGGTTCGTTTCTGTATCCCCAGGGCCTAGAATAGTACCTGGCTGGACACTCAAAAAATATTTCTTGATTACGTGATTCAATAATTGGGATGGGATGGATAATAAACAGTTGTGTTTGTAAAAGAAGCAAATGGGCATAGAACAGCATTTAGAACACTCTAGAGGTATAGAGTGTTTAAGTAGGAATATCCTTTGGAGAGAAGGTATTAGAGTGAATATGTTAGTGCTGAGGATTGTTTGGTAAGCTGATTACTTGTGCAGATAGTAAAATGTGAAGTCAGAAGGCTTTCTGAATTGTTGATCTTTTATCCACAAAAGACAAGGTTGTTCTGTTTGCCTGTTTGACCCCATGCTGTATGAGTAGATCTTTTTTTTTCTTTTTTTTAAACTCAGCATGAACATACTTTTTTTTGTTTTTGTTTTTGTTTTACCCTTTTTCCCCCCTGGTTTCTTGTCGTGGCCAATTTCTAGTCCTTTCCTGCCAGCTTGATTGTCTTCCCTCTAGTGGCTGGCCCTCATCTCCCTTGTTTCTTTTTTGTCAGAGAGGGCTTTGTATATGTGCACTTTATCCCTGAATGCTGAGAGAGTACTTGTCAAACTGACAGATAGGGCGACTACTGGTTGCCACTTGACATGGAGAACGACACCTTTAAAAGTCTGTATTCGCAGCCGTGGGCCTTCAAGAGACTCAGTGTAAGAGATTGTACTTTATCGAGTAGAAATAGCCATATTGGTGAACATGTAGTATTTATGTTATTAAAATGTGTGCTTTCTATAAATATATTTCTCCCTCATATGGTCCATGCTAGTCTTTTTACATCATAGATCTTTTTCATAGGGTAGATATGAGAAAATAGAAAACCAAGATTTTTGAAGACTGGTGTGTAATAATGAAGTGGGTGTAATACTTCATTCATTTCTTCTGTATATCACTTAATCTCACTCTCTGTTTTGACACCTGCAGTGGCTTCCTAATACCCACTAAAATATAACTCTTGAAAGTAATGTTTAAGGTGATTGATAATATACTTCCTACCCTACCCTTTTTATTTCTCAGCTCCCTCTCAGATTCCCTATACTCTAGTTCACTGGCTTTCAAAGAGTTTTGGCAGCTCCTGGGATCCCCTTGTAGAGGTGGGAGTTAAGTTCTCAGGATTCTATCTCTCTCCTTTGACTAGAGCCTTTAGGGTTTCATCTCTCTTGCACATTGGGCTCTCCTTAAAATAGGGATCTGTAACTAAAAGAATGTTTGAAAGTCACTCCATTTGTCTGATCATATGACTAGCCTGGTGTTTGTCTTTCTTTCTCTCAGACAGATGCATACACACACTTGCTCAGAGCCCTGTACTCACACCTTGCAGCTTTTCTTTTTTCCTGTAGTTTCCTCTGCCTGGAATGCTAATGCTGGCAGTTGATCATTTATGTAGTATGCTTTGCTAATACTTGGAAGACTATGACAGTTTTACACCTTTAGTTCTAAAGACCTTCTAGTGAACTGGGATTTAACTGTTCACATGATCAGAACCTTTAAGAATTAATATATATTTTAACTTATGACATTGTTTGCATCATAGACAAAGAGAAAGAGATATTTCTCCTAAATATTAGAAATATTAACTCTTGAGTTTGAGCTAAAGTTTTTTCTTTTTTCTTTTTTATTGATTGATTGATTGATTGATTGGTAGTAATCTCTGCACCCAACATGGGGCTTGAACTCACAACCCCAACATCAAGAGTCACACGCTTTACTGACTAAGCCAGCCAGGTGCCTCAGGCTAAAGTTGTTTTTCAATGCATATGTGCTTTCAGAGTATTGATGAAGTTTAATAGAGGAATGATTTTGGCCTACATTTGGTTGTTTCACCTGTAAATTTTGTTGTTGTTGTTGTTTTAGTAATGCATGCTGTATATGAAGCCAAGACAGATTACATTTTATCTTTGAAATTTTTTTCTAGTGTTATTACTTTAAATTTTATAGAACAGTTAAAAACTTTTTTTAATATTCAAGTATAGTTGACATACAGTGTCAACTATTTGTTTTTAATCCAAATGCATTTTTGCAATCCCAGGCCTGCCTTCTTAGCTCCTTAATGAAATGGTGACTTAAAATTTCCTTTTCTTAACAATTACTGACAACTTTTGGTATTATAATACAATTTTTAAAAATACATATTATTTGCCTTTCATCATAGGTATAAAATACTGAGTTCTCTAAAGGTGCTTTGATTTACACTAGAGATATTTTCTTTGCATTGAGAGTTCTTTCATTTCTGCATACTTTGAAAGCTTGAGTTTTTATGTCTTGGAAATAAATAGGATGTTAATTGTTAATATTTAACATTTTTCATTGTAGAGTGTTAATATATAATTGTTACCTAGCAGGTTATAACGGATAGTTGTTGCGAGTGTAAAGCATGCAAAATCATTTCTGTCAGTAAACCTGTAAACTAAAGCAGTGATTCTCAACTGTGTCTGTATCCCAATGATAAAAATAGCCAAAAGCGTGCTCCCAGGGCTCATTTGGTAGTACCTGGAGACATTTTTTTGTTGTCGCAACTGAGGAAAGACACTATTGGCATCTAGGCATGCTGCTAAACATCCTAAAATCCACAGCCTGCTACAACAAAGAATTTTCTCGCCCAAAATGCAATAATTACCAAGATTGAGAAACCCTGAGCTAAAAATAAATATCAGTCTTCCTTACCTTAAAAAATGTTTTACTTTTAAGAGAAGTATTTTTATTTCTCTCTTGCTATACAGGAACAAAGATTTAGTCATTCGCTTGATAATACCTTAAAAATGGTTAGTACATGTAGATCTTGGGCACCTGGGGGGCTCAGTCGGTTAAGCATCTGCCTTCAGCTCAGGTTATGATCCCAGGATCCTGGGATGGAGCCCTGCCAGCAGGCCTTGCTGTCAGCTTGAGGCAGCTCAGCCTTACTTTAGGTTCTCCATCTAACAAAATAGATCAGGTCACTTTTTTGGAAGAACTGCTTTCTATTAAATATTAATATCGAAAATGTTGCTAATTTCCCTTCTCCCCGCACCAGCTTGTCTCTCAGACACACAGTGTTAACAGTTTCTATACCTTTATACTAACACTAAAGCAGTGTTAACACCTTTTATATTCTTCCATACCTTTTTCCATGCTCACATAAAGAACATTTAAACACACCCACAGTAGTTTGGGTTCTTGTTTTTACATAATTTTTCTGAGACATATTCTTTTCACTTTTGCTGTGTAATATTCCTTGTTTAATTGATAGAGAGCTTGACTTTTTAATAGCTGTATGATATTCTATAAAATACCTAGAGTGGGTGTTTCAGAGTTTATTGAACTATTCTCTTAGATATTCAGTTGTTTTCAGGTTTAGGGTTTGTTTTTTTCACACTAAACAATAATCCAAGTACATATATACTTTTGTGCTGAATTTTTTTCTAAAAATGAAACTGGTTTAATAATGTTTAGTCCAGAGAAGGATTAATGAGGATAATCACAAATTGTTTATTTCACTTTGAACTTTTTTTAGGAATTTGTATTTGACCAACATTTAGTTTCAAACTGTGCAGTGCAAATAACCACAAAAGATCCTGACTTCATGTCATTTTGAAGATAAATGTTATTATTGCTCAGACTGGCCTGACCAATGCCTTTTTCTTATTTAAGGGAGGCAAGCAACTTTAGTTAAAAAAACAAAACAAAACAAAAAAACAGCAAAAAACCCTGTAGGTCCAGGGGCTATGGGAAGAAATGCTTAGAAATTATTTGGGTATGTATGTTATTTTAAGAAATACTAGTTAAAATTTCTGAAGCAGATTGTTCAGAGAAAAGAAAAACTTCTTGTTAATTGCTTTTTTGAGAAAAGGGTCATAATACTGCCTGGAAACTTGGAACAAGCTGTCATATTCAAAATGTGGTTTTTATTGTTGGAAATGTTTATTTGATGACCATACCTTTGTAGATGCTAAGTATATATATTTTAGATTACTGATCTGCAAGACTGAATGGTATAAAAATAGGCTGTATACATGGTTTTTAGTCATAGCTCTTGTTGACCAGTTGTACAAATATGCCAAGTTTTCACCTCCTGGGATCTTTCCCTTCCTTTCCCTAAACTTGATTGTTTCCAAAATTTTTCAGTTCCAAATGTTCTGATTTATTATTTTGGATATTCTTTTAAAGAAATATTGACATGGGGCACCTGGCTGGCTCATTCAGTGGAGCATGTGACTCAATCTCGGGGTATACTGTATGTTTGAGCCCCATGTTGGGTGTAGAGATTACTTAAAAATAAAATCTTAAAAAAAAAAGAAATATGTGACATAATAATACATTTACATAATAACCCTCTGTCTTTAGACTTATATTTCTCTGACTCAGTGAAGAGTAAATCAGCATTGAGCAGTCAGGTGGCAACTGGTGATGATAGACACTTTTACATAAAAGTACCTTTTATTTTTATTTATTTGTTTATTTATTCATTTAAGAGAGCGAGAGAGCACCAGCAGGGGGAGGGGCAGAGAGAGAGGGATATAAGCAGACTCCCCACCGAGCAGGGAGCCTAGACGACTTGGGGCTCTATCTCAGGACCCTGAGATCATGACCTGAGCCAAAACTAAGAGTCAGACACTCAACTGCCTGAGACATTCAGGAGCCCTAACGTAAAAGTACTTTTAAAAAGTCTTTATGTCCTTAAGCAGTGTTTGGTATGAAATTTGCTCAGTAGTGATGTGTGTCTGTGTGTGTTAGAATTCATCAGTCATGAAAATTATATCCTAGATATTTTATGAAGAATCATTTATTCCCATTTGTGGCCCTCAAAAGACATTTGAACCCCTGTTTCCATGTATGAATGGCAGATCTCTAAACTTAAATTATCCAGTAGTTTAATATGAAATTATATGGAAACACTTATTAATACCTTTGCGTATGCCATCTATGTTCAGAGTATGAATTATCTAGTAGTGAGCAATGCTGTATTAAGTTAATCTTTATGTTGTTGGATCATTCTTATGTTAAAAGTACATTTTTAAACATGGTATTGTTTCCAGGTATACAGAAAAGGAAATAGTGAATGCTTTATTATGTTGAATGAGCTGCGCAGTTTGAAACTGCTATACTTACAAGGCCTTTTTATAATAGTTTAGCCTTTTCAACTGTCTTCATTATGCTGTATCTTTTATTTATTCCAAGTATTTTTAATGTCTTAACTAAGAGAATATAATTTTTGAGATATATTTCTAAGCCTTGTGCTATTTCCCTGACCAATATATGAATGGAATTAGTTATTTGATACCAATGCCTGTGTCCTCCCCTACCACCCCAAGATTCTTGTTTTAAGAACAAGGATTAGTTTATTAAGCCAACATTTATTTTCATAGTTGCATCTGATAATTCTATACAGTAATTGCTGGGGGGCTGTGGTTAGTGAAAACATTTAAGGTGGTGAAGATATTCTCCGATATTAGTAATAATGAAGTTGAGTTTCATGTCATACACTCTCTTGTAGTTATTTGGGAGTTTGAATCATCAAGAGTCTTTCTAAAGCTAATATTGCAATCTAGAAAGTTGAAGAGTTTATTTCTGATATAATCTCAGAAATTAGGGTGCTGGAAAATAGAAACTTATTTTGTAGATTAAAGCTCTCTCTATATTATATTTTAATAACATTGATATTCTGCTTGCTTTATGGAACCTTTTATTACAAACAGTTATGAATATGAACATCTCATTTGACTACTGATGAACAGAGGGAAAAATCTAAATTAAAACTTTAAATACCACTATTTAATTACCCAAATGGCTTTGACTGTGTTAAAGACTGCCTGGGATTATTCTGTTTTTCAATTTGTTTTAATGCTTCCTTGGTAAAAGCTGATGGATTCCCAGGCCCATTGCTGTCACTGATGAACTATATAAAGATAAATGACATTATGGTAAATTCCACTTAATGACACATTTTTAATTTTCAGAACACAGACATTTTCAGGCTAGTGAATGAAGGCTAATTACCTCAAGATCAGAACAAAATAACTCCTCATTTCGAAAGATAATAGAAAAGAAATGTTGCAGATTAATGATGCTATTTATCTTTAAAGGAAAAAAAATTTATCTTTATCCAGATAGCATAGCTCCCTGAGGAGCATGGTTATAAAATGAATCTGAAGTCGCAACTTAATAGGTTATTAAAATTGTTTGAGTGCAGGCTCTCCTGCTTTAGTCTTTCCATAAATTTAAATTGAAGGTCTGCTGTATTCAAAAAGGAGCGGCTTGTTTATGAGGCCAGAGGGAGCAACATACGTTACTGACAAAAGATGCACTTAACCTCATTCTAATATCTTGGTTTTTTTATTTCTCTGAATGAAACTCAACTATAAGAGAAAGTATTTTGAAATTTGTTACCACTCTTAATTGATATCTAAATGGGAGGACCGTACTTGGACTTGTTTAATTTAAGTTTAAAATAAAAATGAAATCTGTAAAATAAAAATGAAATCTGTAAATTACTAAATACGTATAAATCAATTTGTAATCTGATTTAATTGTGTGTGTGTGTGTGTACATGTGTATATTTGTAAATATTTTAATTTTGTTATCTAAGTGAGAGGAAAATATCTTGGCTTGTGAGGGTGTGATTTTCTGGTCACAGTTGGAACTTACGTAGGAATTGTTCAATAAATCATTATTCACAGTTAAAGGATTAGCAATAATCCTTTTGCTGCACTCCCACACAAGTAACAAAGTAGTGATTCAGAGAATATTACTTGATCATAGAGGCTTTAAACTGTCCTGACATCCTAAACTCCTGTGTCTTGCTGTAGGTAATATAACTATTACTTCTTTACCAACAAGGGCATACAGTATTTTCTGCAATTTTCATTCTTGTCTCTTAGATAATACATGATTTGCCTACATATTGATCATATTTCTGAGCCACAGAAGAATGTTTATGACCACGATGGGAAATCAGTGTTCTTGCGCTTGAGAGAAATTTCAGTATATTATTATGAGATACAACTTTACCTTTTCAGTCTTACTTCTTTTGAATAGTTAGAAAATATGTTTTATGTCACAGGGACAATAATGTACTGATTGCCTACAGCATCATTTTGACATGATATTTTCTGGTTAAGATGTTTCTTAGGTCAAGAAAGGAATTCTTTGCAATTATAATTGTAGTATACATTTGATTTTATGTAAACTTATGAAAACCCCTTTTAGTGTTCTTGTTTAAGTAGTTTTAACTCAGTAGTACAGTTTAAATTGCTGCATCTGAAATCAGTTTAATCGTATTCACTAAGAGCTGAGGTAAAGTACTAAAAAGTGTACTTTGTGTCAAATCCTCTATCTTGTGGTTCTTAATATTAGTACTTAATTACTGCTGTCTATTTTAAATTTCCAATAATACCCCTACCAGGCTTTCTTTATTCTTTATTTGCTATAAATGTATCCATCTTGCAGTGACTTAGGGAGACAAACTGATAAGAATTCTGAAAGTTATTTTTTATAGATAGATAATTCTGTGGAATCCAATATAAACGGTATTTTTCTTAAATATCAAAATAATTTTCTTGTGTAAAGATCTCATTTCTGATTCTTAAAAACAATACTTGTAAATGTGAAAATAAATATTTCTTGTGTATGAGAGAAATTTCAGTAATTTATCATTTGTATTCTCTAATACTATTTTCAGTGTGGCAGGCAGTGTGCGTATGCATCTGTGTAATTTAATAATAATTATTTGGAGGTTTTCTGATTTATTCTATGTCAGTCATTTAAAAAGTTATACAAATTTTTAGGCATTCCAGCAGCCTTTAAGCATGTAACTGTACATCACAGTTTACACAGTAGTATAAACTACATTACATAGGATATTATAAAGCTTTTAAAAAATAAATTTAATTGGTTAAAATGTATACTTAGAATGTATGTTGTACATGTTCTCTCTTTAGTTCTTATCATTAAATCAAAAAAGTATTTTGTACTCTTGTAATTACTGTTAGAATAGTATACACTGAAATATTCTAGAGCATTAATAATACTGTGTCCACGTTCCTATCTCATTTTTCTCATTACTGCTATCTATTTATTTATTTTTTTGAGGGAGAGAGAACATGTGAGGGGAAGGGGAGAGGGAGAATTTTTTTTTTTTTAAAGATTTTATTTATTTATTTGAGGGAGAGAGAGAAAGAGAAAGAACAAGGAGAGGAGCAGAGGGGGAGGGATGAGCAGACTCCGTGCTGAGCACAGAGCCTGTCGAGGGGCTTGATCCCATGACCCTGAGATCATGACCTGAGCTGAAATCAGGAGTTGGATGCCCAACGGGCTAAGCCACCCAGGTGCCAGAGAGAGAGATTTTTAAGCTCGCTCCACACCCATTGCGGAACCCTTTGTGGGGCTTAGTCTCACAACCCTGAGATCATGACCTGAACTGAAATCAAGAGTTGGACGCTTAACTGATTGAGACACCCAGGTGCCCCAAGGAGTATTAAAAAAATTTCTAGCACTACTTCCTACCTCGTTTTTTTCAGTAAAGCTGAATTCACTCTAAAGACATTGATGCAACTAAGGCAGAGACAATGTAAGGAATTGTCAGGGTTATAGTTTAGAGTCAGTGATAATCTTACTATGGATATGAAAATGTCATTTTTCTTAATATACAAGTTTTTGCTTCCAGTGATAATCTTGAATGAATATTCTATTTGGAAAATCTGTGTTTATGGGCTTTCAGCAGTTATTCCTTTGATGTGTACTTTGAAATTTCTGTTTTAAAGCAAGTCATTGATCCTATAGACTTTAACCCTCTTCAATTTTTTTTTCCTGACAGATTATATTACAGTTTAGCAGTGACTTATAAAAATTATATGGAAAAGGGACAAATTGAAGGCCATTGAATTTGTAATCATGGTTTCATAGCAATGTTCACATGCTAGTTACTGTTATATCTCTTTTAAAACTCTGGAATTTTTTTGGATCTCTTTGTGATAGGTAACAGTTGGATCTAAGTACACAGGGCAAAAAAAGAAATCACTGTGGATTTAAACCCTCAAATCCAATCAGAATATTAAGGTCCTATCAGAAGTTACAGAGGATAATAAAGTACTTTACCTTCTCACTTTATTCCTGACTGACTCCCCAGTTTAATGGTTAGGGCATATAATCAGGAATTGAGATCTAGATTTTAATTTAAGCACTAGCTCTGGTTTTCTTTGTGATCATACAGAAATTCTTTCCCCCTCTCTCCATCTGTTTTCTTACTGTATAAATTAGGAGTCTTGTCTTTATTGTGTAGAGTTTTAGAGGGAGGATGAGAGGGAGGGTATAGTGGCCTCTTTGTACTCCGTGTCCTTTCCCCTTTTTTGCTCAACCACAGCAACTCAGTTTTTTGGTTTTTAAGATTGGGACTCTGCTTAAGGTTACTTAAGAAAAAGACACTTCTTTAAAAACAAAAATAAACAAAAGTTTTAAAACCTCCTCTAGCCTAGCTCAGATTGGTGAACTGTGACCCATTGTCCAAATTCATCTCAACACTTTTTTGGTAAAAAAAAGTTTTTTTGGAACAAAATCAACACTTGTTCTTTTACATATTGTCCTATGACTGCCTTTGTGGCATAGGTGAGTGATTATGACAAAGACTGTATGGCATGCAAAACTCAAAATATTTGTTATCTGGCACTTTACAAAAAGTTTGCTGACTGCTGGAGTAGGTACTCAACAATCCTATATCTGTAAATTAGTTCCTAAGGATGGGTTAATTTCTGCTATTTACAGTGCTTCCCAGACTGCATACTAATTCTCAGCTAATTCCTCTTTTTTAAAGCATTATTAAGAACCAGTCTTTATATATATATGTATATGTATATATATATATATATATGTATATGTATATATATATATATATATATGTATATGTATATATATATATATTTTTTAAAGATTTTATTTATTTATTAGAGAGAGAGTATGTGAGAGAGAGAGAGAGCATGAGAGGGGGGAGGGTCAGAGGGAGAAGTAGACTCACTGTTGAGCAGAGAGCCCAGTGCAGGGCTCCATCCCAGGACTCTGGTATCATAACCTGAGCTGAAGGCAGATGCTTAACCAACTGAGCCACCCAGGTGCCCCTGATATGAAGTTTTTGATTAGCATATATTCAAGGAGCTTATGTTCTAGATAGACTGACTGTTAAGATGATGATCATAAAATGTAAGTGGTATCATATGATAGTGTCTAATGTGAATGACCGCTAGAACTATAGGAGTTTGAAGGAGGGAGAAATTATAGTCCTGAAAAGTTTTTTTTTTTTTAAGATTTTATTTATTTATTAGAGAGAGAGAAAGCACAAGCAGGGGAGCAGCAGGCAGAGGGAGAAGGAGAAGCAGGCTCCCCACTGAGCAGAGTGCCTAATGTGGGGCTCGATCCCTGGACCCTGGGATCATGACCTGAGCCAAAGGCAGCCGCCCAAGCAACTAAGCCACTCAGGCGCTCCCTGAAAAGTTTTTTGTAGGTCTGGCATTTGTGCTGGGTCTTGGAGGGTAAGGAGGACTTAGGTAGGTGGGATTCATATAGGATATTGTTGGGAGGGAAAAGAAAGTGAACAGAGTTGTGGAGGCAAAACATTGAGTTTTGCATGAAGAACAGTGAGGACAGAAGTCTGAGTTAAGTTGAAAATTGAGTGTATAATATGGAGTGATAGGGTTGGTAAAATAGGGAACTCTTGGGGCATGGTTTTGTGAAGACTGGATGCAAATTGAACAAGTTGGATTTTTTTTCTTCTGAAACTTTTTCAAGCTTTTCCCCCTAGATAAGTAGTAGAACCATCTCTTCAAGCAGAATGTTGCTAATAACCTCAATATGTAAGAGAGATTAAAGCAGAGTTGCCTTGGTTGACTCAGAAACAGAAGAACATGGAGCCTCACCAACTCCTAGCAAAATAGCCACAGGGTGCATCATTGAAACCCTTCTTGCTCTGTGGAACACAGTTTGGAAAATACCATTCTAAGCTTTACAGAGCTGTTAAAAGTTTTTGGGTGGGTCTACTGAAATGTTGGCAATATAGTTACCCACTGGTGTAAAGGATAGAGTTGGGGAAACTTGAGATAAAGAAATGATTATAGTACTAGAGAATTGAGGACCTGAGAAAGAACAGTGGTAGTGAGAATAAAAAGGGAAAGAATAGGGGTGCCTGGGTGGCTCAGTCCCTTAAGTGTCTGACTCTTGATTTCGGCTTGGGTCATGGTCTCAGGACTGTGAGATCGAGCCACTCAGTGGGCTCTTTACTGGGCATGGAGGCTGCTTTAGAGTCTCTCATTTTCCCTCTGCTTCTCTCCCCCCACCCCGCCCTATGCTCGCCTGCACTCTCTCTCTCTCATAAAAACAAGTTACCAGTGGTTGGGAGGGAGTGGGAAATGGGGAGTTTTTGCTTAACAGGTACATAGTTTCTGCTTTTGGTGATGAAAAGGTTTTCGAAATAGATAGTGGTAATGGTTTAACATTGTGAATGTAATTAATGCCCCTGAATTGTACACTTAAAGATGGTTAAAATGGCAAATTATATGTTATATATAGAATAAAATGATTAAAATAAGTAAAATAAATGATTAAATAAAATGTATTAAGTGTGAATGTCATTTGACTTAGAATTTGTTCTAAAGTAATAAGTAATATGTGTCAGGGTTCTGCTACAGAGTGAAACAATCTTAAGTATTCAATAAAAAGGATTCTTTACCATGATATATTCTGTAGTCATTTACAATGATTAATTGAATAAATACTTAATAGAAAATGTTTTTCCATAATAAGTGAAAATACAGGTAGTAAAATAGCATGCACCTATTTTTCATTTCTTTCTCTCTCTTAAGATTTTATTTTTAAGTAATCTCTATACCTCAACATGGAACTTGAACTTACATCCCTGAGATCAAGAGTTATGTGCTCTACCACTGAGCAGCCGGGTGCCCCCCACTTTTTATTTCTAAAAAACATTTTTACATGGGGAAGAAATGACTGAAAATTCATATTATTAAAAACTGGAATGATTAGCAGTGGGTGATAGGATTAATTATTATTGCTTGAGTTCATACCATGAACATGTAAAACTTAGGTTCTGGGTTTGTTTTTATTTTATTTTTTTTAATTTTTTTTTTTGTTTGTTTGTTTTTCAAAGAAGTAAAGAGGAGTAGGGCAGACTTCCACTTCTAGCATGATAGAATACCAAAGTCTGAATTTATACTCCTCCTATAAACAACAAGAAAACTAGTCTATAAATATGAAGTAACAATTTACAGACACTGGGCAATAAGCAGTGTAGGACTCTGTTTTTAGAGAGAAGGAAACAAATGAGATGAACTCTACAACTGCCCAGCTGATTGTCTGAAGTTTCCAGGCCAAAGTACAGAGAGGGGGCACTCATTCAGATTTTGGGTGTCACCACACTACATTAAAAGAGAGTTTGAAATATGGGGAGGCTGAGGTGTCATGTATTTGTGAATAAAAATACTGGAGGAAAGGTTGCTACACCGAGAGAGAGAGAACTCTGGAGGTTTACAGAAGGAAGAATTTTTGGCTGAGTACTGATCTATGCATATGTTGGTAGGAAATTACCTGAGGATGGAGAAAGACCAACTAGAAGGTCATGCAAAGCATTTAGAGTTATAAATTTCCCTCTCAGCATTGCTTTCGCTGCATCTTATTAAGTCTTGGTATGTTGTATTTTTGTTTTCCTTCTTCTCAAAGTATATTTCTAAACTTCCTTAGTGTTTTCTTCTTTGGTCCATTTGTTGTTTAAGAGTAGTTTGTTTAGGGGTGCCTGGATGGCTTAGTCGGTTAAGCCTCTGGTCTTGGTTTTGCCTCAGGTTGTGATCTCATGGTTCGTAGGATTGGGCTCTGCACTCAGTGCAGAGTCAGCTTGTCCCTCTTGCTCTGTTCCTCCCCCCTCACAACGCCACTATCTCTCTCTCACTCAAAACAAATAAATTTAAAAAAAAGTGTTTTGTTTAATTTCCACTAATTTTTGTATTTTTCAGATTTCCTTTTGTCACTGATGTGGTTTTTTTTCCATTGTGGTCAAAGAGATACTTTGTAAGATTAAGTCTTTTAAAATGTTTTGTGGCCTAACTGTAGTCTTTGGGTCTATCCCATAGAGAATGTTCCCATGTGTACTTGAGAAGATTTGTGTGTTCTGCTGTCGTTCAATAGAATGTCCTATATATGTGTCTGTGAGCTCTAGTTGGTTTACAGGGTTATTCATGTCCTTTATATCCTTGTTGATCTTGTGTCTAGTTATTTTGTCTATTTTGAAAGTGGAGTATTGAAGTGTCTCCGGCTAATATTTTTGAATGGTCTGGTTCTATTCCTTTCTTTTTCCTATATATGGACCATACCTTTTTGTTTTTTTGCATGCCTCATAATTTTTCATTGAAAAATTGGATATTTTGGATATTACAATGTGGCAACTATGGACATCTGATTCTTCCTTCTTGCTAGGTTTGTTGTTGCTTGTAGTTGTTGCTTGTTAGTGATTTTTTTGAACTGTTTTCTAAGTCTGAATTCTTTGTTGTGTGTTCAGCTAGTGATTTGACAGATAACTTCTGTCAATGCCTGGAATGCCACCACCACTGCCACCTTTCCCAGTCCTTGCAGGTGGGCTCTGTGTGCATGTTGAATATACCTTTACCATTCAGCCAGATAATTTATAGCTGCTCTTCTTTAGCCTTCACTTCCTACTTAGATGGAGCATGGAGGTCAGCCAGAGTTGAGAACTCAGGACCTTCTCAGATCTTTTTGGGCATGTGCTTGACATGTGTGTTGCCTTCTAAATTCCCTGGAATATGCAGGAGTTTTCCAAGCATTCAAAGATTCCTCAAAGCATCTCCTTCCCAAGCCTTTCCTTCCAGGCTATTTCTGTTTGCCTCAACTGTGGCAGCAGCTCATACATTTGTCTTTAAATATTTTCAGGAAGCACCACCACCACCACCCACCCCTACACACAAACACACCACTCACACACTCCCAACCAATTCAGGCATGGGAAAGTTTCTGAGTTAGATGAAATAAAGTCTAGCCACCAGACAGGTCAGAAAAAACAAACTACAGTTCTTTGAGAAAATGTTCATATTACTCCCTCTGGTATTTGTAACCCGTATCATGAATGTGGGCTGTTGTCTTTTTAGGCTGTCAGCTGAGCTGGGAGTGGAGAATGGTATCTCAGAAAGTTAAAATGACACAAAGCTCTCTTGCCGAATTTCAGCTGTTTTTTCTTCATTAAGTATTCCCCTGGTGGTTCTGAGCTTTTGATTTGATTCCATAGTTTTGAAAAAGTTGATTTTGACAGTTTTCTCGGCTTCTTTGTTGCTTTTGTAGAGGGATGAACTTTTGGAATTTCCTCTTCCACCATTTGCTGACATCATCATCTGTAATCTTAAGAGGAAACTTTATAGCATCATATACTAATTGTAGAAAGATCACAAATCAGTGATCTAAGCTTCCACCTTAAGAAACATGAAAAACAAAACAAAAAAGGAAATTAAACCCAGAGTAAACAACCTGGGTTTAAACAACCAAAATTAAGGAATTAGAAAACAGAAAAGCCATTAAAAAAATTAATGAAATCAAAAGCTAGTCCTTTGCAAAAATGTCAGTAAAAATGAAAAATGTCTAGCCATACTGATTAGGAAAAAAATAAAAAGAAAAGACATAAATATCTAAATTACCATTATCAGTAAGGAGAGAAGGAACATCACACAGATCCTACAGAATGTTAAAAGGCTAAGAAGATTATTTTGATGAATCTTAAGTCAATAAATTCAATAACGTAGATGAAAAGGACAAATTTCTTGGAAGACACGGACAAAGTTTAGTTAAGAAAAAATAACCTCCGAATAGCCTTATTACAAGAAATTGAATTTTTAACAACCAAGTTAAAAACCTTCCCACAGAGAAACCTCCAGGTTCAGATGGTCTTCAGATGGTAGATTATACCAAACTTTAAAAAAGAAATAATACCAATTCTGTACAAACTCCTTCAGAATATAAAGATGAGGTAATGCTTCCTAACTAATTTTATAAGGTTTGTATCACTGTGACACAAAAACTAGATGAGACATAATATCTTTCATGAACGTAGACACAAGGGTCCTTAATGAAATACTAGGAAATGAATCCTGTAATGGATAAAAAGCTTCATATGTCATGACCAAGTAAGATTTATTCTAGGAACATAAGTTTGTTTAACCTGTGAAAGTGAGTGTCGTTCAGTATATTAGCAGACTAGTGGAAAAAAACCGTATGATCATCTCAGTAAATGCAGTAAAGCATGTTATAAAATTTAATACCCATTCATGACAGATTGAAACAACAACAACAACAACAACTTGTTAAACTAGGAATAAGGGGAGAGTTTTCTCAACCCCATACAGGACCTACAACCTGGGTGGCTCAGTTGGTTAAGTGTCTGACTCTTGGTATGAGCTCAGGTCTTGATCTCAGGGTTGTGAGTTCAAGCCCTGCATTGGGCTGCAGGCTGGGCATGGAGCCTACTTAAAAAACAAAAACAAAAAAACCTACAACAGAAGACTGAATACTTTCACTCTACAATTGGGAACTAGGCAAGACTGTCCTTTCTCAGCAGTTCTGTTCACTCTTGTACTGGAAGTTGTGCCATAAGACAAGAAAAATAAAAGGCATACAAATTGGAAAAAAAGATACAAAATTGTCTTTGATTGCAGCTGACATGAGAATTTACTTTAAAAATCACAAGAGATCTATAAAGTAGTTACTGGAACTAAAGCTTAGCAAAGTTGCAGGAAACAACTGTGTTTCTATTTATTAGCAACAAACAACTGGAACTTGACATTTTTTTAAGGCTGTTTACCATAGTATCAAAAAATGTGTTATACATAGTGACAGTTCTAAGAAAAATGTATAAGGTCTTTATACTGAAAGCTATAAAGAGATTCAGAGAAAAAGATCTAAGTAGATGGAAAGCTACACCATGTTCATGGATTAGAAAATTCAGGTTTGTTTTTTTTTTTTTTTCTCGAAGTGTCAGTTCTTTCCAGGCTTATCTATAGATTCAGTGCAAACCATTCAAAATCCCAATAACCTTTTCTTTCAAGTGAAATTTTCTAAATTGATTATAAAATGCCTTTAGAAATGCAAAGGATCACTGCAAAATAGTATGATACTGTTGTAAAGACAGACATACAGATAGATATAGGACAGAGTCTAGAAATAAACTCACGTAAAGGTGCCAAAAATTTCACTGGGGAAGGTGTGATAGACTTTTTAACAAATTAATGCTGCACCAACTGGATTTCCATATGCCAAAAATGAACCTAAGTCTTATATCACATGACATATAACAGTTAACATGTAGCATAGATTTAAATGTAAGAACTGTTGAAGGTCTAAAAGAAAACAGGAGGCAATCTGAATAACCTTGGGTTAATTGAATACCTTAAAAATAAGCAAATTTTTTTAAAAATAGAAAAACTGGACTTTATGAAAATTTAAGATATTTACTCATGAAAGATACTATAAAGAACTGAAAAGGCAGGTCACAGACCTTAAGAAAATATTTGCAAGGACATGTATCCAGTATATGTAATAAACTCTTACAACTTAATAAGAAGATGGACTACTCAAGTAAAAATGGTCAAAAGATTTATAGATAGTATTTACAGATGAAGATATACAAATGGGAAAATATGCTCATTAAAAGATCAAAATCATTAGTCCTTAAGAAAATGAAGCTTAAAACCGTAATGAGATAATACTACCATCTGCCAGAATACGCTGTAATTGAAAAGATTGACAATTCTAATTCTATATGGAGGATGTGGAGTAACAAGAACTCACATACATTGCTGGTTAGAAAGTAAAATTGTACAGTCTTGTTTAGAAGAGTCTTGTCAAGTTAAATACACACCATACCATCTGACCCAGCAGTTCTATTCCAAGGTCTTTATCCAAGAGAAATGAAAACATACGTCCGCAAAATGACTTGTATTTAAACATTCCTAACAGCTGTTTTCTTAATAGACTAAAACTTGAAATAACGTGAATGTCCATCACCTAATGATTGATTAGCAAATTGTAGTCTATCCATTCAAAGGAACATATTACTGATAACATTCCACAACTTGGGGAGAGTTTCTAAAGCTTTATGCTAAGTCATGGAAGTCAGATAAAGTGGGCGGTATATTATATAAATCTATTCTATGACATTTTGTAGAAGACAAAACTAGTGAGAGAAATCAGACCAGTGGTTGCCCGAGTGTAAATGAAAGGGACTTGTGAAGTGTGAGGGGATTTTTTTGTAAGCATGAAAATGTTCTATATCTTAATTGACGATATTACAGGACTTTATATTTTATTTTTTAAAAACTTTAAATTTTAAGTTGTGAGTTTTGTTTTGTATAAATTATAAAACTCATTTCAAAGAAGAAGGAAATATATTCGTTAGAAAATATTTTATACTTGTGCATATTTATTTTTTTTTATTTTATTTTATTTTTAAAGATTTTATTTATTTATTTGACAGAGACAGAGACAGCCAGTGAGAGAGGGAACACAAGCAGGGGGAGTGGGAGAGGAAGAAGCAGGCTCCCAGCAGAGGAGCCTGATGTGGGGCTCGATCCCATAACGCCGGGATCACGCCCTGAGCCGAAGGCAGACGCTTAACCGCTGTGTGACCCAGGCGCCCCTATACTTGTGCATATTTAAACCCACTTTCCTGACAGTCCAGTTATAAGTGAAAAAGTGGGAACTTGTAATTGAATATTATAGTGATTAATGGCTCAAAACTCCTTTATGTAAATAGCCGAAATAATCAACAATAGGACAATAGTTAAGTAAGGTACATCCAAACAATAAAATTCAATAATTAAAAACAAGGTCGAGTAGAATACTCAATAAAATGGGAAAATGTCCTGAATATATTGAATGGGAAAAAAGGACATAGAGCAGAATCTCAGTTTTCTTTTGAAAAACCAAGAGGGGGCATTATTTTATTAATGTGCAGAAAGAAAATACATCACATATCAACAGTATTTACTTCTGAGTGAGAGGATGGTAGGATTTTCTATTTTAAAAAGAAAAAGTTCTGAATTTTCTTAATTTTTTTGTTTCTCTCCATTAGAATGTAAGCATCATGTCTCTCCCCCCCCCCGCCCCGTTGCTGTATCCTTAGAACCTAGAACAATTTCCATAGATATTTATTGAATGAGTGAATGAATTCACTAAACTTTCATAGCTACGTGGGTCTAAGCCTCAATTTTTTTTTTTTATTGATTTGCCTTTGTTTTAATTGTGTAGCTATGATTACTGTAACTTTATATGGTATGTTTTGTGATTTGGTAGGACATGTCCTCTTTGTTACTCATACTCAAATTATTCTAGGCTTTTCCTTGTCACATTAATAAAATCCTACTGGGATTTTAATTGGAATTTCACTAGTAATATAAATTGATTTGGTGGCAAATTGACATTTTTCAGTGAGGAGTTTAGAACATTTAGGATGATAAAATGAATTATTTAGATATTCTTTCGTGTCATTCAGTAAGCTTTATGGTTTTCTTAATGTAAGTTGGCATATTACTTATTAGGTGTATTTCCAGATGTTTTAATTTTGTTGGTATTGTTTTTGGATCTAGTTTCCTTTACGCTCTTTTTCCCTAATATATACTATATCGTAAGCCTTAAATTATTCATAGTTATCTCTTATCAAACACCTTACTAAAATTTATACATCCTATTTTAAAGAATTATAATTCAAAATTAAAATGATTAATGAAGACCAAAATTTTTTATGTCTTTAAAAAACACATAATTTCTGTGGTTGAGGAGGTAGTTGTCTTTCTCCATTTTCTTACCCTGATTGTTTAGAGCTTCCTGAAATAATAATGGTCAAGTGTTCATTATTTATTTAAACTGAACAGACCCTGAGTTTAAGTAGCTGTATAGTAATACATTTTGGGACATTTCACCTACCCCAAGGCATTCAGCAGGAGTCCTGGGGAAGCTTGAAGGATCAATACTGTGGTCATTGTCAGCAAGTGATTATTAAGCCCTAATTAATAAATGAGGGAGATGGTCTCAGTGTTATGGGCCTTATATCAAACAGGTAGTAATTCATACCTAGCTTCTTGCCATTGTTATTCCTCTTTCTGTTACCTAGAATGTAATTCTCAGAATATAATCCTTTCTTTTTGTTTTTGGTAGGCACATTTCGGAAAACAGGAGCATATTGTGTTAATAGTTACTTTGTTATACGTGTTTCTTTCATTCAGTTTATATGTGTTCTTGCTTGTGTTCGTGCCTTATTCTTCTTAAATTTTAAGTTCTTTTAAGAATAGGGATATGTTTTGTGTAAAATTCTGTTCATGAGATCTGTACTGAGCAATTACTACGTAATAGCACAGCGTAGAAAGGGAGAAAGAACACTGAGCACTTAACTATATGCCAATTCTGAACAATGCATGGTATAGAGACCAAGAATCTGAAAGAATAGGTGTCTTGCCAATATATATATGAGTCCATTTGATTTTGAAGTTCTGCAGTCTTCATCCTTGGCTACGCACTAGAATTACCTGGAAAAATTTTTAAATAAGTTTCCGTCATATTTTCCCTACCTCACACTCTTAGAGATAGGGCCTAGGCATGTAAGTACGGCAGAGACATAGAACTTTATTTCAGCTCGCAGGTGGTTCTAATGGCCAATCTTGGTTAAGAACAGGAGTCAGCAGGGATGCCTGGGTGGATCAGTCGTTTGGGCATCTGCCTTTGGCTCAGGTCATGATCCTAAAATTCTGGGATCGAACCCCGCATTGGGCTCCCTGCTTGGCAGGGAGTCTGCTTCTCCCTCTGCCCCCTCCCTGCTCGTGCTCTCTCTCTCACACACTGTCTTTCAAATGAATAAATACAATCTTAAAAAAAATGAACAGGAGTCAGCAAACTATAGCCTACAGGCCAAATCTAAACCCACCAGTTTTTATACTGCCTGGTAGCTAAGAATGGTTTTAACAGTTTTAAGTGGCTAAAAAGAAAATTAAAGGAAGGCTATTTCATGGCACATGAAAATTATATGAAATTAAATTTTTAGAGTCCATAAACAAGGTTTTATTGAGACCAATCCCTCATGATAAATTGTTGTTGATATGTCAAGAAATACTTGAGAGATCTCTTCATGCATGTATTTAAACTGTTCTAATGTAACTGCATTTTCTAGCAAACAAAAGAGCATAAACTTACAGGTAAAGAAATAAAAACCTCTGGGCTCAGTCATTTCCACTTTCAAGTCATTTCATCCCTTTTCATGTATTCTTTTGATAAAAGGATAAATCATCTTTTTTATTGCTTTAATTGTTAAGATTGAAGAGAATTGCTAGGTCAGATTCAGTAATCATTTGTTGATAGTGTGAGGTACTGCTGGTTTGTATTTCATGTTTTATACTGACCAATATTAATTCACATGAGACAGTATTCCCAACTTGGTGATATTGGTTTAGGGGTTTAAAGCACATCTCCATTCCTGTTCCATTTCCAAATTAAATGTATGTAGATTGCTGTACATAAGCTCTGTCAAGGAAATAACCTGCCTTTCAAAGTAATGTGATTGCAAATGTTCAAGTACATTCATATGCGAATCATTTTAAATTTGAAGGGTATTTTTATTTTTGTTATTTCCTTTTTTTTTTTTTAAAGATTTTTTTATTTATTTATTCATTTGACAGAGATAGAGACAGCCAGCGAGAGAGGGAACACAGGCAGGGGGAGTGGGAGAGAAAGAAGCAGGCTCTCAGCAGAAGAGCCCGACATGGGGCTCGATCCCAGAACTCCAGGATCACGCCCTGAGCCGAAGGCAGATGCTTAACGACTGAGCCACCCAGGCGCCCCTATTTTTGTTATTTCCTAAAACATTATTTTTGGAAGAAGAGTTTGACTTCTGGCATCAGGCCTACTGTCAAATAGTAAGTTAGGCCGTGAAGTTCCCACCGTGTACACAGGTTTTCTGCAGATATACAGGGAGATCTAAAACTCACCCACAAAGACTGCCTTTTTATTGAGAGCTTTACAGTTTACTTATGATGCCATGTTGTCCATCCTGCAAGGTTCCCTTGACTGTATTTTATTCCTGGTTATGAGATCTGGACAGAGTTGGACTGATCAGGAATTGTATTCTGATTCAGTCCAGCTGCTCTTCAGAGACTGCCTTGACCTCATTGTACTTGAAAAGGAATTGATTTAGGTATATATGCAAATATATTGCTCATAATTTTATAACGTTTTGTTGAGTGATAAATCATAATTACAAGTGATTCAGCATTCTTACCAGGGAGGCAAACACTAGCAAATCAAGTTTAAAGGACTAAAATCAAGTTTTTTCAAGTCTCATTATTTAAATAAAAGCCATTTAAAAAAATATTTCTTTCATTGTATTTTGTTAAATCTGTGAAGTCATACCTGTTTATCATTTCATCCTCTTATTTAGAATGTATGTGTGGGGGCGCCTGGGTGGCACAGCGGTTAAGCGTCTGCCTTCGGCTCAGGGCGTGATCCCGGCGTTATGGGATCGAGCCCCACATCAGGCTCTTCCTCTATGAGCCTGCTTCTTCCTCTCCCACTCCCCCTGCTTGTGTTCCCTCTCTCGCTGGCTGTCTCTATCTCTGTCGAATAAAGAAATTTTAAAAATCTTAAAAAAAAAAAAAAGAATGTATGTGTGAATCATTCAGAAATAAGTTTATACAATTTTTAGGTATATGTAGACTATGATGTATTTGTAGAGAATGCTTTTTACTCAGATGTTTCCTTGCAGTCTTTGTTGTTTTATTTCATTTTGCTGCTTTTGTCTTGTTATATTGTGTAATAAAGTGAGAAAAAAAACACTTGAAAATATGTTTACCTATTCAAGGCAAATTACTTCTGTGAAATAACTCAGTCCAAGTAATTAAGTTTAATATTAGTCTGTATTCAAATTTATATTATAGAAAAGTGGGATTTAAAAAGTTACATTAAATTGATATTTTTATAACTTGAATGGTAAACTAGATCACTCATTTGATCAAATTTATTCTATTCTTTGACATATTTTATGTAATTAATGCATTTGTTTTGAGAAATGACATTTCATTTTATTTTTTTATTTTTTAAGATTTTAATTATTTGTCAGAGAGAGAGTGAGCACAAGCAGGGGGAGCAGCAGGCAGAGGGGGAAGCAGGCTCCCTGCTGAGCAAGGAGCGCTATACTGGACTCCGTCCCAGGACCCTGGGATTATGACCTGAGCCGAAGGCAGACGCTTAACCGACTGAGCCACCCAGGTGTCCCTAGAATGACAATTTTAAAACAAGTTCATTTTTACTATTAAAATATCAACATGTGGGATGCCTGGCTGGCTCAGTCAGTAAAGCATGCAACTCTTGCTTTGGGTTGTCAATCGAGCCCCATGTTCAGTGTAGAGCCTACTTAAAAATAAAAGGAAAAAAAATCAACATATATTTCTTATGTTGTCAAATAAATTGCAAAAAAACACAAAAAAATAAATTAGGTTTTTCTACCTATTACAGATATTCTAAGCAGTGTTTCGAAATGGCATTTTCTCACGTTGATTTTTGTTTCTGTTTTTGTTTTTAATCATTACTCAATATGTAGTGTTAATGGCATACAATACTTCCCATTAGATCTGAAAGTACACTGTTCTATACCTTGGTTCCCCATGAGATCAAATATCCAATCCACCAAGTTGGGTTTTTCTAATGTTTTATTTTGAAATATTTCAAACCTGTAGAAACTTAATAGAGATAACACAATGAACCCAAATATACCCTTCACTTAGATATTTAATAAATGTTAACATTTTTGCCATAATTGCTTTCTCTCTTAATTTCTCCTTTCTCCTTCCTTCCATTCCTCTTCTATACTCACACAATACACACACACACGCACACACACAAACACACAATTTATTATTGTTAGATTTTGGGGATTAATTAGTTGAGAATAACTTGCAGGCATCATGCTTTTTTACCTCTAAATACTTCAGAATGTATATACTAAGTATCTTACACTATTTTATATAGCCATAGTATAGTTAGGAAATTCAAGAAATTTAACATTGGTGAATTTTTTAAAATCTCATGTAGAGTCCAAATGACAATTTTACCAAATGTTTCAAATCATCCCTTTCATAATAATCAGTTCCCAGCCTTCTGCCTCCCCTAAAACCATGGTCCAGTGGTGCAGGATCCAGTATTAACTTTCTGTCTCATGAGTCTTTTTTACTCCTGAGTAGTTTGTCAGTTTTTCATGTTATTGATAATTTTAAAGAGTATTGGTGAGTTGTTTTGTAGAATGTCCTTTAACTTGGGCTTGTCATGTTTAGATTCATTTTTTGGCAGGAATGCTACATTAGTGATAACATGTTCTCAGTGCATCACATCAGGAGGTTCATGTTTCACCTTGTCCTGTAATGAGTGTTAACTTGGGTTATTTGGTTAAGATGATTTCACTAGATTTTTCCCAAATAAAGGCACATGTTTCTCTTTGTAAACAGTCTTTGGGAAGATACTTTGAAATGGTGTAAACATCCTGTTTTCCAGCTAACTGTAACCCGCTGGTTTTAACATCCATTGATGATTCTTGACTGAATTAGTTAATGCTATTGTGGTTTAATACACCAAATTTTGCGTACACAGTTCTTTTTTTTTTTTTTTTAAGATTTTATATATTTATTTGAGAGAGAGCATGAACAGGGTGGCGGGGGGTGGGGAGGAGAGGGAGAGGGAGAAGGCCCCTGGGATCATGACCTGAGCTGAAGGCAGACGCTTAACTGACTGAGCCACCCAGGTGTGCCTGCCTGCACAATTCTTAAGGACCTCTTTTAAAAATACTTTAGGCAGAGATTAAGAATACAAACTTCTTTTTTCTTTTTTTTTTTTAAAGATTTTATTTATTTATTTGACAGAGGGAGAGACAGCCAGCAAGAGAGGGAACACAAGCAGAGGGAGTGGGAGAGGAAGAAGCAGGCCCCCAGCAGAGCAGGGAGCCCAATGCGGGGCTTGATCCCAGGACTCTGGGATCACGCCCTGAGCCAAAGGCAGATGCTTAACAGCTGAGCCACCCAGGCACCCCAAGAAATACAAACTTCTAGTTATAAAATGAATCATGGGTTTGGAAAGTATAGCACAGGGAATAAAGTGAATAATGTTGTAATAACTTTGTGTGGTAATGGGGTAACTACACTTATTGTGGTATTTTGTAATGTATATAATTGTCATCATTAGGTTGTACACCTGAAACTAACATAGTATTATATGTCAACTATACCTCAACTAAAAATTAAAAAATACTGTATCATATGTAAATGTCAAATAACCAAATACTTTTAAAATTAAGAATATCTACAACATAGTATTTGTATTAGTTTCCTTTTGCTGCTTTAAGAAATGACCACAAACTTCCCTCCTTAAAACGACAGAAATTTATTCTATCATTGTTCTGGAGGCCAAAAGTCCAAAATCAGTATCACTGAGCAAAAATCAAGGCGTTAGCAAAACTGCATTGCTGGAGACTTTAGGGGATAATCTATTCCGTGCCTCTTCCAGCTTTGGTGGCTTCCACTATTTCTTGGATTGTGGTCACATCGTTCCAGTCTTTAAGCGCAGCATTGTCAAATCTATGTCAAATTGCCTTCTCTTCTGTGTCTCAAATCTCCCCCTGCCTCCTCTTATAAGGACATATGTGATTGCACTTATGTATGTTATATATTCCAAATGTTAAGTTTCCCCTAATGCAACCCAATAAGCTCTTTAAGTTTGTATATGGATTGTCCTACTTTACTTTAATTTCTAAGGATAGGGATTAAAATAATCCCATAAGGCGCCTGGGTGGTTTAGTTGGTTAATCGACTGCCTTCAGCTCGGGTCATGATCCTGGAATGCCAGGATCGAGTCCCACATCAGGCTTGGGAGTCTGCTTCTCCCTCTGACCCTCGCCCTTCTTGTGCTCTCTCTCTCTCTCATTCTCTCTCTTTCAAATAAATAAATGAAATCTTAAAAAAAAATTCCAGATGCATCATTTTCCTCAACAAATTTTAAGCAAATGATCTGGGATAAATGTAGACTACCAGGACTTTCTCTTTTACAGCTTTTGGACTTCCTGTTGGAGTCAGTGATAAAATGTGTTTATAAAGATTGCCTTTCTTTTTATTAGTTATGATAGGCTTCTTACTGAGGGGAATTTCTGCAGATGTTATTTATTCATTGTAGACAGGAGTTAAGTGTAAAATAACTCTGTTTGAACTTTTGGAGATTAGGATACCTTAAGGACTGATTCTGTAGTCTTTGTCTGTAAGTCCTGTATTACTTACCTAATTGAATAACCAGGTGAAGTAACAAAGTAGACAGAAACATCCCGAGCTCAGGCATTCATCCACCATCTTTTAGTACTGCAGTGGAGGCAGGGAATTACTGGGAGTAGCAGAGAGTGACACTGTATAAAGGAATGACAGGATATTGACAGGATCAAGTATAGGTGGTATAGAGGCTTTTAATAACCTGGGTTCTTGGTTTCAAATAACAGAAATCTGATCCAAAGGAAAGGGGGAAAAAAAGAAGGGGTGGGAGGAGGATATATCTAGGCATTTTATCTAACTTTAGCATACCTGATCATTCTAGATCTTTTCTAGAGATTCGAGCATTAACACTAACTCTCGCCCCATTTCTCAGTTCTACTTCTGTGCTGGCTTCTGTCTTAGGCTGGCTCTAGTGGGAGAAAAATAGCTTTCAGCAGCTTCAGACTTACTTTACGTGGTCGTTAACACCTGCGTCTCAGAGATAGTGCCTCTTCTCTGATAATTCTGGTAAAAAGTTCTGGGAAGTTCTTTCATAGGTTCAGTTTGGGTTATTCCTGATCTAATCAGTGGGATCTGATGTTTGGATTGGTGAGGTTTGAATTGTGTACTGACCTCTCTAATGGGCATGCAAAGAGGAGTGAGGTAGGGAGGAGTGATCATCACTCATCACCATCCAAACCAAATAGAATGATTTTCCAATAAAAAACACTGTCCTGATACCAAAGAAAGGGAATGGTTACTAAAGAGGTAAAATAGTTATCTGTTATGAGGCCAAAATCTAGTACATGGTAATAACATCTGATGCTGAATCCTATACACATTGTACACTGAATAATTTTTTAAATAAAGTATGCTTAAATAGTCCTTTTGAAAACTTAAGAGATTCTTTTAGGGCTCTTATATTTGACATTTAAGTTTCTCAGGGTTACTAGATGGAAATATTTTAGCCATTCTTTAAACAATTATTTACAGAATATCTGCTACGCTGTTTTACCTGCAGTATTATTTAATCTTTTCAAAGGTTCCATATAATTTTAAAAATAACTGCTATGTATAGAACTAAATTTCAAGATAATTTTAAAGTGATTTTTTTTTTCATATTTTATCTTCGTATGTCAACTAACCAGGCTAAAGGATTTATGCAAGCCAAGGAGCACCACGTTATATTTTCAAACATATTTTAACCAAGGCTCACAGGCTATCTTCTTACCTTTTATTTATCTAAAGTGCTATGGGATTTTTAATGCCTACGCAAAGCATATAGTAAGCCTCATCTGGAAGACCCATGCATAGCACAGTGCAACTACTCAATTTATCTACCTTGGAAGGATGAAAGGCTAAGTTGAAAAATCATTTATCAGTTCCACTTCAGTTGTTACATTTTTGCTTCAGAAACATCCTTCATCTCCTGAGTCTCATAATCTCTTGCCTTTGAGGTTGTTTCATAGACATGCTTTCACTCAAACGCCTTCAATTTGAACTTCTTCAAGAGGGGTGCCTGTCTCCCAGAAGTTGCCTCCAGGGACCATTTTACAGCTGTTATTTCAGCTCCTCCCACCTAGCTTGTTGAAGAAAGTTCTCTCACCCAAAGCATTTCTAATAGGAAATCAGTACTAGTCAAGCTGTACAGCAGTTTTTGGAAGATTGGGCACCCAACCTGGAGTTCCTTAAAAGAAGACAACAGCGAAACCCAGTCACAAGGCCCAAGATACCCTTGTGCTCTTCAAAATGAACTCTTAATGCCCCAACTTTCATGCTTTGAGTGAATGTATCCCAGTGGAATGAGATTATATTTTGGCTTTACGTGGTAATAATTCTTTAAGAAATGTGTCATTAGCCATATTCCTTTCAAATTCACAACCCTAATTGTGATTACTCTCTGCTGTTTTTCTAGCAAGATTTAAGTTTTCATGAATAGGTAGTGATCCTGTCCACATGTTTAGGGTTCTGTTTTCCTGCTGTACTCCTTCTTTTCCCTCAGCCTCCCTCACCTTGACTATACCTCTTAAAAAGATGTTCTTTAAAATTATTGTATTGTTTCTTACTTAAATGTTCCATTCCCTTGGGGCACCTGAGTGGTTCAGTTGGTTACGCAGCCGTCTCTTGATTTTGGCTCACGTCTGATCTCAGGGTCCTGGGATGAGCCCTGTGTAGAACTCTGCACTCAGTGGGGAGTCTGCTTCAGGATTCTCTCCCCCTCTGCCCCTCTCCGCCACCCGCTCACATACATGCACACACACTCTCTGAAATAAATAAATCTTAAAAAAAAATAATGTTCCATCCCCTCAACCATCTAATAAACCTCGCAGAGTCATGAAGTCTATGACCTGTCTGTTCTGTATTTTCATATAAAGATCAGGTAAATATTATGTGGGAATATGGTACTTAGTAAAATAACCCATAAATTTTTAGCATCTAGATATCGTGGCAGACACAAAGATAAATAAAATATGGCTCCTGCCTTCAAGGAGCTTTTAACATCATAGAAGAGATGCGGTATGCATTTTAGTTTAACATGAAAGGATCATTAAGGAGTGAACAGTTTCTTCTCAGGAAATCAGGGCAGGCTTCATGAAGGAGTTGGTATTTGAGTCAGCACTGTATTGTTGGGATATTTTCATTGAATCATCAGTTTGCTGAATTACATTATAGAAGAGACATTTAAAGGCAAAGTGATCATAACCCCTCATCTGTATAATTTTTGGTGGTTGGCAAAGCTCTTTCATGTTTATTTCTTACTGGTGCTTCAAAAGCCTAGGAGATATTTTTGTGAACATATAAAAATCTTAACCTATTTAGCTTTCAGAGTTTATTTTGTCTTCTGATTGCCTTGGTGGTCAGAAAACGGTTTTATCAACCTTGACTTCTTCTGCTATCGTCTTTTGTCCTTGAGATTAGCACTCTAGAATAAAGGAGAGATTTCTTATTTTTAGCATCTGTTCTCAGAAAGTCAGTACTGATCCTATCCTGCTTGACCAGATTTGTCAGTAACCATCTTGCAATACTATTACAACATTACTTTTTTTTTTTTTTAAACCACTAAAGAAAATGAAACTGGAACTTTTGCCCATTAGTTTGAAGAATCCTTAAATTTTCTGTGTCTCATAGCTGTTCATATGTTTCTTTGAGGTGTTTCTGGACAATATACATGCTGAGATAATGTATAACAATGTTGAGATGTGCTTTATCTTGCTAAATAATTTTTCTCTCCTTAGACAGTAGTGTATTTTATCTATTTGGCTCATTTTTTCTTTGTGTTCGAATATTCCTTGAGGAGAAGGGAAAATGGAGAAGAAACCTTAGCTCAATGTAGTAATATAAGTTTTTTGTGTGTGTTATCAGAAAACTGCTTAATAATAAACTTTTTCTATCCACCTGCTTTTAAAATAGCCTTTATTAAAGGCAAAATTTGGTTTTGATTTTGCCAAAATCAAATTTCATTCTTTTGCTATTATTCAGAGGCCTGTGTGTCTCACCTGATTGATCATTCCAACTATTTCACTCTGTGCTTCAAATCATCAAAATCCCATTTGCCCCACTGCAGGGTTGGCATAAGAATGAATGTGATGGCAGCAATTAACATTATGGTCGCAATGAAGACTTAAAAAGGAAATAGCAGCTTCATTAATATCTAGCATTTTTTTGGCCCACAGTTACATCAGTAAGAAATAATGGTTGGATAAACAAAAGCAGGAAAAACTGCTTTTATAAATAATCATGAAATTATTTTCGTTCTTCCCTCGTAGGATTGAAAAGTAAGCAAGTTCTGTAGTTATTTTCTGTGTTGATTGTTTCTACCGTGTGGCTTAGAATTCTTCATAGTTGTGGTTAATTCTGCTTTTAAACTTTAGGAACAATACAGCAAATTGGAGAAGTCAGTGTTCTACATAGACTTAAAAAAATTCATTATTAATTAGAAAATGCCAGAGGACTCGTAGCACACTCTCACACACAGATTTAGGCATAGTGTTTCTTAGTTAATAGATCATTGTGTTATTGCATGCATTGCAGGACTTACTTCACTTGAATTTGAAAATAATTATTTAATGTCCTGGATTTCAATTCTTATTAAAAAGAGCATCATCTAATAAAAAAAAGCAAAGCAACCATTCTGGCAATTTACTATTTTTTGTAATTATGACAGTTTTATATAGACTTTTCTTTTTGTTGTAATTAGATTCTTATTGTAATGCCTTTGCTCTTTGCCCTGTGATGTTGCTTTATTGGTTTGTTCATCTACCTTGTAGACCTTGATGACCCTCATGTTCTAGTCCTTTGGCTTTTTACTAGGCTGAACGAAAGAAAGCACTTGGTTGCCAGCAAAAGAGCTGAACAAAGGCAGGAAGGAAGGGTTTTAAGCATGGGATACTGCCATAGAAAACAGCAAATATATTTCAGCTCGGTCTATGAAAACCAGCTTCTATAAGGCTAGGCCAGTACACTGTCATTTTTATTATTGGCCGGTCCTTAGCCTTTGTACACTGTTGAAAAAGTTATATTTTATCACTAAAAGGTTTGATAAAATTGGTCTGTTCAGACCCTTTAAAGTTGGGGAAAGTTGGTGTTCTACATCATATATCCATAATGGAGGCAGTCTGCCTTTTAACTGCCTTGTGCTTCATCTGTACATTTAGTACAGGATGAGATTTATTTATAAAGCTTTTAAACAAAGACTTGTAATTTTCACTGTTTTTCCCTTTTAATATCAATATTAAAGGAAAATGTGTGGGAACCATTAAGATATGGTCGGTAGACATAAAATAAAACGGAAAACATTTGACAGTTTCCTTGGGTATCAAAGTAGAAAAAGGGCATATACCATATTTAAGTATGTCACCAGCACTACGGAATGGCACTATTGAGTTTTTCAGTGCTATTTTAAGATTGCAGGAACCAGCAGATTTAAACTAATAATTACTTTAAAATATAAGCTGTCCAGATATTTCTGAGGCAAAATGCTATATTAAAAGCCAATTATTAGGATAATAGTCAACATTAGCCCCAAGTTTTAATTTCCACATCACTTGAAGACAATGGGTTGCTGGTGAAGTTTGGAGGCCTAAAAACCATTATTAATATGTCTTGCAGGACACATGGAAGTTTGTGAATGTTACTTGTGACTTATTATATGAAGAGAACAAATGTAGAAAAATCTTTAAAAACTCTTCTTACCTACCTTTTTCCATGATGGGGTTTTGTGTTTTGAAGGCTAGTTCAGGTCCTGTTTACTTTCCCATAGTAAAATAATTCAGTATATTTTTTGTTTGAGATTGTTACAAATTTAATCTAGTTTCCAAGAATATAAAATTCGGATTTGTAAAGGTTTATGTGCCATTTACATATTGTTAGAGAATTTGTCTTATACAGGTTAAAAACAGGTAATTACCCGAATTCTAACTATGTTAACCTAATTTTTATGTTACTGTGTTAGAAGGCAGATAAATAAAATTTCCCTTATATCTACTAATTATGGCAAAAGGCAAAGTTTTTGTAGTGTTACAGAAAGGCCAGACAAAATAAAATATTGATGTTTGAAAGGTTTATGAATAAGATATCTTTAAATTATTTTCAGGTCACTTAAGAGTAAAATAATTTGTTTATATTTGCCAAATAAATTCATATAAAACAATCTTTAAATAGGGAGGAAAAACACATTCTATACTTTACAACTCCTAGAATAAAAGAAAAGAAAAGAAGCTGTAGGAGTAGCAGAGGAAGGGATAGGATTCCATCCAAAATAGATGGAATTGAACAAAATTTGTTCTTCTGTCTAACACACCACCATATTATTACTCTTAATAAAGCAATCCAACTAGGATTAAACACATTTAATATAAAATGAAATTGTTGGTGCAACAAAAAAATAGCCAAGAGATATATATTTGTCAGCAACTTAGGTACACGTTCAGACTTTATTATTGATGCTGTTACAGAAATATTGCAGAGTTAGAAAGTGTTGAATACAATTTTATGTTTTAAAAACAACTAATTCATTTAACAGAATAATTTCTGAAATTTATCCAAGCTTCTTAACACATGGACTTCTCATTCATTTTGTTAAAGGATTCATACACATAATAATTGTATATACATGACAATAAGGTATCTGGACTAAAGATATTTTTCTTGTTTTTGATTTTAAGGCTCATTTAGGAATTTTGCTTCTAATATGCCAATCCTTTAGCGATTTAGATATGTCCTGGTGATAGCTAAAATTTTTACTTTATAACTGGGTGTTTGGTGTGGTATTGGCCTGGCTAATGAGTGTCTAACAAAATGCTATAAATGGAAAGCTATTTCTGACTTAAACTCTTGATTCTTCTACATTAGTGCTAGTAAAATTGATGTATTCTTAGTTCCAAGTAGTGGTATTTTATAATGCCATAGCAAAAAGCATGGTTGGAAATGAGAAGTGCTGTCTCTTAGAAGTTCTCTCATATTTCAGCTAAAACATACTCAGCAAAAAAGATATGTAAATTAAAAGAAAATCTCCAATTTCCTATTCTGAGTAAAGCTTTGATTTTTGCTGATTCAGGAAGTAAGGTTGACATTGGAGCTTCTCATTTCATCTGGAATAATCACTTTTTCCTTTTGAAAAGTCTTTCATTTTAGCAGCAATATCTTCTAAAACAGTCCATTTTGCATGGATGAACCTGTTTTTCTCTAGATAACACAGAAAATACAACTATCATAAACGGTAACCTGCTTTCTATAGTATTGCTTTCCTGGGTGCCCAGTGAGATACTAAAGTGCCAGGCTGTTCATTCTGAAGATTTCACTGATTTTCTTAGCTGCATCCCTTCCCCCACCCCCCAAATAACAACCCCCAACAGAAGAATTTTATAACTTCCAAATTGACTACTGCAATAAAATGTTTAACCCCAGGGTTAGATAAATAAGATGCTGACTACCTAATGAAGGTGGCTGATATCAGTAGAGCTCTCCCCTAAGCCAGTGGCTCATCAGCTTGGGATCATTCAGAATATAGAATTCTCGTTCTTGAAACGTTGCACTGTTATTTATTTATTTATTATTTGGTTGTTATCTTACTGAATCTGATATTTTCTCAGATTTTTCCCCTATTTTTTTCTCCCTGTATCAAGATAGGCTTAAAATCTGAATAAATAATAATGAACTTGCTTTTGTTATAGGGTAAGTGCATAGGTTATCCCAACAGCAGTCTAAATATTTGGCTGCCAAAATAAGGAAAGTATAAACTGTGTGTTTGTTTAAGTTGGTATCAAACAAAATGATTAGCAATTTAAAATATGTTCTGGTATTATCTACATACAATCCATTAAAATTTCCAAAAAGCGTCAAATTATGTATTGGTTGGTTTTCTGCCAAATGATTTTTTCTTTAGTGTCTATGGCAAATGGAAATTTATATGTGATGTTTTGCTTTGACTAGAGAGTTATAAATAGATCCATTGTGTTTCAGGTATATAATTTCTGTGCTGTATGTATGGAGGCACTTCCTTGCTTCCCACGGTACTTGACAGCGCTCTCAAAGGAGCAAATGTATGCTTATGCAATCCTGGACACAATATGTATTTCTCTTGCTATTTGGACTGTTAATGCTGTGTGATACAAAGTACTTATATCAAATTGTGTATTCTATGTAGATAGTGCTTTTAAACTTCTTCCTGATAGCACATTCTCGTGTATTAATGCAATAAAGCCAAGATGACAGGATGACATAGTGAAGCTCTTATTAAAAACATGTTCTAATTGTTGCAGAGATATTAATGGAAATCTAGAGCTTGCTGCCTCAAGTTATTTCAGATTGTGTATTTTATATTTACAGTTTACATTTACATATTAATTTTATCTATTAAGAATTGCTTTCAAATTAAAAGATTTACATATGCTTAAACAAAAGCATGAAATTAGATTTGAACTCCAGAAACCAATTCATTGTATCAGCACACTAAATGGTTTTGCATTAAGAAAAGCCAGATTCAATGACAAGTTTGGCCCTCACACTTGAAAATACCATGAAGGAAAAGCATTCATGGGAATCATATATATATTTATCTATTATGTAAAAAGCATATTCCTTTTCTTTAGAGAACCTAAGTGCTCAAATTATTATGATTAATGTTTATGATTTCCCAAAACATAGGGAAGAATTATGGTGGGAAATTTAGAATTATTTCAGAGTGAAGTCATTATATACAAATAATGCAGCTTATAAAGGAATTGATGAGTTATCCATTTGAAATTTGCATGTATTTGCTTTTATCTTGATGTCCTACGTCTACCTTCTAAAATTTAAGCATATTCAAACAGATTTTAAGATTTTTAGCAAGGCCTTCCTTGGAAAATTCTAAACCTTTGTGTAAAATTGGCAGGTCATCTGGCCAGTCTCACCCTATAAAATTATTTCAGCATTGTGTGCTGCTGGCTATAATTGCTTTGGAAAGTCTTTAATCCAGGTATTCTTTTTTGGCAAAATATTAACTTGCTTTTTAAAAAGAGCTTATTTTAGAGGGGATATCAACATTGCTTCTTCCTCTCCTCAATTTTTAAAACTACCATTTTGTGGTTCATTAGTAAATTATAGGTGCCACAGAAAGGACTATGTAGTGTTCAAAATCCATGCTTTCAAGGTTAAAACTGAGTTTATATGCACACGTACTACATACTTATAAAGCCCTGGAACAGCTATTCAGACTGCACTGTGGACTGTGCTAGAGGAGTTAGCATGCTTTTTCTACAGACATGGTTGATTGGAAAACAACAACAACAAAAATTGTCCAGAGTGGCTACTGAAATGCTTTTCATTCTTTGCTATACAACTGTATCAGTAAAATGTTGATCAAAGTTCAGATGGGAACATAAACTAGTCTAGCTCGGTTTCCAGTGTTTTCATTCGTTATTTCACAGAGTCATACAATAGACTGGATTATTGCGTAGAATGAAGTTTGCTGTAAAATCGTGAGGTATGACATGACTATAACGTTTGTCTGCTTTGTCTCTAAACTTTCCATCCTGCATATCTGGACTGTCATTGTATTCATTTTGCAGTCCATTAGCCAATAAGGATTTACCTTAAATTAAGCATTTTTAGGTATGCCTATTGTCTCCCAGTGGTGCTTTGTACTGCCATGTGGTTGCTGTTCAGCTTGACTTACAATCTTAGTCTTTTTACTTCTTGTAACTAACTAGCTATTTTGCAAAGATAGCCTGAGCTGCTTTGTGGTACAGGTCAAGTACTTGTGGAGTGAACTATAAGGAAGCAAACTTCCATTGTGCTGGAATGTCTGTGTAAAAAAAGTTTACCCCAGCCCATAATTTTTTGACAGATATATTTCTTACTTAGAACAACCTGGACTTCATGCAGAATACAACATGGTATAATAACAGTTGTATATTATTTTAGGCAGAGTGGCTTTTTTAAAAGATAGCTCAATTTATACAGAATATTTATTTTTGAAAAGGTTACTTTTTAAATAGCTTATCCATGTGAGTTCTTTAAAAAGACAGTTCTTAATGTGTTTAAACACGATTTCATTTTTTTTTTTTGTAAAGATTTTATTTATTTATTTGACAGAGATAGAGACAGCCAGCGAAAGAGGGAACACAAGCAGGGGGTGGGAGAGGAAGAAGCAGACTCATAGCAGAGGAGCCTGATGTGGGGCTCGATCCCACAACGCCGGGATCACGCCCTGAGCCGAAGGCAGACGCTTAACCGCTATGCCACCCAGGCGCCCCACGATTTCATTTTTAATAAACTTTCTGAAAAGTGAGAGGGACCTTTAATCTTTATATATTGAGAGGTAATGCATGATAGTGAATTATTTTCGCCAAGATTTTTTTCTCTAAAACCTAACTAATGTTTATCATTTTCACTTTTTTCTTTGTTTTTTTTTTTTTTAAAAGGCGTGGTGTCGTGGTTGTTTTGCTCTGCTTGTTAGCTGTGACTGTGCCCTGAAGGTTCTGCCATGATTGATCAGTGAGGGCCACTATTTTTTTTTTCATATATATTCACTGTGGACTAGAATCCAGTGTTGGCTTTTTCTGTTTTTCTTTTAAAAAGTAGTGAGGAATGCGGGAAAGCATTCGTTCCATTGAATAATTTATAATAGCTAATTTCCCTGTAAGAACTCACCGAAACATGATAGATCTATCTCACTTAAGAAAAAAGTTGTCTCTAAGGTGAATCACATTCTATTTGATATTTCAAATAGGATAGGTGTATCAAACCCTATTTTCTCAATTATTTTACAGTGTAAAATTGGAGATGCATTATTCTAGAAAACAAACTAGTTTTTAAGACAAAATCCAATTTAAGATAACTTTTTAGAAGAAAAGAATCATTTTCAGACACAGCAGTACTAAAATTATAAATGCAGGGTGGAGAAGTTGGATATTTGGCACAGTAACTTAAATATAAATATAAGCAGCACAACTAAATAAGTCGGTGGTTTTTCAGATTGTCATTTTCCTTGAAATGCTGCAGTAGAATACATAGCTTTTCTTTAATGTTCAATATTCTGCCTTCCAGTGTTTTGGAGAAGTAGCTATTCTTAGAAATTAGCAAGTTGGAGTAAGCAAAAGAGAATTTGACGTGTAAATAATTGAAAGTATAATTTAAAATACACTAGTTATTAAATAAGCAAATAATTTTTTGGAAGACATATAACAGTAACCCTAATTAATTTCAAATTATTGTGGAGCACCTATCAGTGTGGTGGACACTGCTAAGTTGTGATAGCCTTGAAGTAGCTAGCTCATAACTTGGCAAGGAGTTAGACACAAAAATGGGTACTCATAGTACAAAGAGATAAATGCCTTGATAGATGTAAATACAGGCCATTGTGGAAGCACACAGGAAGAATTCTTTTTTTTTTTTTTTTTAAGATTTTATTTATTTATTTGACAGAGAGAGCCAGCGAGAGAGGGAACACAAGCAGGGGGAGTGGGAGAGGAAGAAGCAGGCTCCCAGTGGAGGAGCCCAATGTGGGGCTCAATCCCAGGACCCCGGGATCACGCCCTGAGCCGAAGGCAGACGCTTAACGACTGAGCCACCCAGGCACCCCCACAGGAAGAATTCTTAATTCAGTTTGGGAAATGAAGTAAGACTTCCTGGATGGAAAACTGTAGCAAGACCGGAAGGATAAGTAAAAATAAGCTAAGTGGAGATGAACATGAAGAGGGGAGAGAGCATTGCAGGTTTAGGGAATAGCAAGTACGTAGCCCAAGTGCTGTTGTTTTGTTCAAGGATTTATATGGCTGAAGCATAGGTTATAAAGGTGATGGAAAACAGAAATTAGTCTGGAGTGGTAAATTAGGACCAGGTTATGAAGGGCCTTATAAGTATGGTCAGAAAACTGAAGGATTTCTAGAAGAGATTTTTAGTAAGATGGTGACACTATCAGATTTGCAATTTAGAAAAGTCATTTTGGCTAGGAGAATGGAGAATTACAGAGGGTTGGGTAGGTGAGAGTGACCTCGGGTATAAAGAGACTGATTGCTTTTGGAAGTAGGTGTGAGGTAATGGACCATTCTTCTAGATGGTGAGTACTAAGGAGGATCAAGTGTGAGAAAGGGATGAATGAAACTGCAGTGGTAGGAATTGTGCTTAATAGAGAATCAGGAGATGTAAATGTTACTGTGACTCTGTCACTGATGAGCCAGATGATAGCCTTAGACAAATCATCTTCTCTCTCTAGTTTCTTCATCTTTGGCATCAACTATTGATAGTGTTTATTGCCCAATTCATTGTGCTTCTATGGCCATGTAAAAGACAGGTGTGAATATTATGTACTATACCAATATAGGATATTATGTAACATAAGGGAGAGTACATGTACTAAACTCATTGCCATAGTGCTGTAAAACTGCTGTAAAACTGGTGTCCTAAATTGCACCAGGATGCCATCATTTGGGATGGGGAAATAATTTGTTACAGTGAACCCTTTGCTCTAATGGTATTTTTTATAATAAAATCTGACCTAACTCCTTTTAGTAATTTAAGAATAAGGAAAAAGACATATATATATATATATATATATATATATATATATTCTCTTATGTATTTTGTATGTACTTTATATATGCTATCTTCATTTAAGATCACTTAATCCCTCACACCTCACTTCATAACATTGTGAAGGTGTGTAGGTATTATTATTGCTCTTTTCCAATTAAGAAAACTAGTGATGTCAAGTTAACTTTCCCGAAGTCTCATTGCTTAGTAGTAAGTGTCATATTAAAACTTGAAAAGGGACCAGGGTAGAGAGAAATGAGTAGAAGAAAATTTTTGAGTTAAATATGGGTGACATTTCTGCATTTAAGTGTACTTAGAAAGGATTTAAATCATTTTTAATTTTTTCAGTTGATGAGAAACTTGAATGCCTGTTATGTCCCTGATTCTATTCTAGGTGCAGTAATATCTGTACTAGTATATTGGTTTGTTACTGAAGATGATTTCTAAGGTAGTAGTTAAGGGCATTGAGATTTCAAAGCCATTGGCCCAATTTTGATAAAACAATAAAATTGAAAGCAGAAGATATTTTGTATTTTCTTCATCACTTCACTTGACAGTAAGTCATAAGCCCTAAGGAATATTACAGTTTTATGAGAAAACAAAACCTTTTTTTTTCAATTCTCTCTGTAAGTATAAACCTATTAAAAATTAGTTTTTAGTGTTATGATGTATATAAACCAACATGAACGATAGCAGAATATATTTGTATAGTGCTTTAAGATTTAAGTACTTAAACATATTTTCTCATATAATCCTTACAGGCTTCAGGGGAGGTAGTGAGAACAGGTATTAACGCAGTTTTATATTTGAGGAAATGGGTTCTAAAAGGTGAAGTTTCAGATGTAATGCTTTTCCAGTTATACCACACTGCCTCTAGATGTGTAATCTGTTTACAAATTTAAGTAATATAAAACTTAAATAATGTTACTGCAGCGTTCTTATTTTCCTACCTGGAGTGTTTTGGTAGAGATTCCCATACTGTTTGGGAAATTAAACCAAATGATCTTCATGTTCCTTTAGACCTTGCAACTATAGTTTATCTAGATTTCCTGCCCAATAACGTGGAGGAACCAGGAATCTCTGGTTGGCAGAACCCTTCTAAGAGCTTAGAAGCTTCCTGGAGAGAATGTTCCATGAAAGGAAGGAAACGATCCTTTATTGGATACCTGCTGCATATAGCTTGACACTTGTCAGATGCCTTTATGTGACTACGCCACAACACTATGATGGATTCAATAGGCTTGTCACAATTCAAGTAAAAGCTTGCTGTAATGAACGCTAGATGATAGCCCTGTACTGAATGCTTTCCAAATTTTACTGCTTTGGCTGTTCATATTTCTCTACCCAGAATGCTTTGTCTCATCTCAGTCTACAGGGATTTAATTCAACTAGCCTTCAAAACCACTGCAACGGATACTTCTGTGTAAAGCTTTCTCTACTTCAGCTAGTAGTGATCTCCATTTTTATAGTGGTATGTAGTATTCTTTCTTTTTTTTTTTTTTAAACTTCTATTAAGTAATCTCTACTCTTAATGTGGGGCTTGAACTCAGGACCCTGAAATGAAGAGTCGCATGCTCTACCGACTGAGCCATCCAGGTGCCCCAGTATGTAATATTCTTAGTGCAGATGTCACTTGTAACTATATTATTTGTGTGTGTGTATACACACACACACACACATATGTGAATATATATATTACATATATAATATATATATCACCTTTTTTGGTTTCTCTGTTACAGAACATACTCTACCTATGAGTATTTCCTTCCACCAAAGTCTCTACCCCCAATCTCCAATGCATCGACTTTTTTGGGGTGGGTTCAGAGGACAGGCAGAGAGATTTCTGCACCAACAAAGTTTCTGCTTCTTGTGAGCTTTTGTTAATGTGAGTCTTCCATGATGTGGCCTCTTTTTGTTTTGTTTTGTTTTTTTGGTCTAGACTCATAGATTGGAATTATGGTAAAAGGCTCTTACTATTTGAGTTTAGACAAACTATTTTCTGAACTTTGGATCATGTAGCTAATAAATAGTGGAGCCATCTTACCTTCATTGCTTACCTGTGTAATTTTATGCGTGTTTATGATAGAATATGAAAGAGATTCAATAAGAAATTTATGTTAAAGATTTTTGAGAAATAACTTTGTGAGAACATAGTCTGTTGTCTATATTACTGTTCTGTTTTCTGTGTTTGTCACAGACAAGATAATCTTTTAAAACACTGCCTGAATACATTTTCCCCTACTCTAAAAACTCTCAGTGGCTCACTGTTGCCTAGAGAATAAATTTTTACTCTGATTTAATTCCTTGGTATTGCCTTATCCTCTAGTTGGATTACTCACTATTTTGCCTTCTACTTATCTAGATTGTTCTTCTCGCTCATTCTCTGGTTATCTGAGTTCTAGCCTTCTTTCAAGTGCTGTTGGGTCCCCTACCCCCACTCCTGATTTTTCAGTGCATTGAGTTCATGTAATCTTTGTTATGTCATAGTATGTGCTTTTCTCTATTGTTTGTGATTTTTTAATGTTTCTAAAGTCTATTGCTACCGTTATAGTATAAATCTTCAAAGATAGAGCCACGTTTTACTCTACTTTTTCAGGGCCTGTTCCGTGCACATAGAACGCATCTGCTCATTAAGAACTAATAGCGGTAGGGACACCTGGGTGGCACAGCGGTTAAGCGTCTGCCTTCGGCTGACGGCGTGATCCCAGTGTTATGGGATCAGCCCCACATCAGGCTCCTCTGCTGTGAGCCTGCTTCTTCCTCTCCCACTCCCCCTGCTTGTGTTCCCTCTCTCGCTGGCTGTCTCTATCTCTGTCTAATAAATAAATAAAATCTTAAAAAAAAAAAAAGAACTAATAGCAGTAATGAGAAGGAGGATTGTGGATTTGTTTTTGTTTGCCTATCCAAACACTTCTAATTTGGCCCAGATATTGGACTGCTTGAATACTTCTGCTTGTTATCAGAAAATCACCCTGACATATTTGACTGATAGGGTGGCCTCTTGGAGAGGAGAGCAATCATGGACCTTTTAGCCAAGTTGTTGCTGTGATCCCGTTGACTGTAGGGACAGGATTTTGGGTATCTTGGTAGTGGGGACTGTTGGAAACATCAGAGAGCCCTAGAAAGGAAAAATGGTACCCTTCTTCCAGTAGTGTATCTGAATCCTGCTCTGGAGCACATTTCTGATCATTCTCTATCCCTGACCCTATCTTGTGTACCAAACATACATTTTACATTGTTCTGTATAGGACCCGATTCCTAGCCCAATTAACTAGAAAATCTAGCAGTTAGGAATTATTCCCAGCAAAGTAGGAATGTTTTTGTCTGTAAATTTTCTCAAAGTGTTTAACACTTTGATTATCAATTCAGATGCCACCCCTAATTCATATGATTAATCAAACATTGCTTTGTTTTTCTGTAGTCTTCTTGGATGGCAGTCCAGTCAGGAATGTGTAGAATTGGGGCTTGCTGGGTTTACCAAGTGCTGTGCCCTCTGAAGGAAAATGATGGTTCCACTCCTCTTTCTACTTAACTTCTGGGGAGACAAGATGGTGTAACAGAAAAATAATGGGCTTTGGAGACAAGCAGACAGATTCAAATTCCTATTCTAACAGTGCAGCCTTTTGAGAGTCCTTTTCCTCATGGTTAGCTAGACTTCTTCATTTTAAAAATTATTTCTTGGGGCGCCTGGGTGGCACAGCGGTTAAGCGTCTGCCTTCGGCTCAGGGCGTGATCCCGGCGTTATGGGTTCGAGCCCCACATCAGGCTCCTCTGCTATGAGCCTGCTTCTTCCTCTCCCACTCCCCCTGCTTGTGTTCCCTCTCTCGCTAGCTGTCTCTATCTCTGTCAAATAAATAAAATCTTTAAAAAAAAAATTATTTCTTCAGGGTGCCTGGGTGGCTCAGTCCGTTGAACGTCCAACTCTTGGTTTCAGCTCAGGTCGTGATCTCAGGTCCTGGGATTGAGCCCCATGTTTGGGCTCCACTTCTCAGTGAGGAAGTCTGCTGTCCTTCTCCCTCTGCTCCTCCGCCCACCCGCACGCACATTCTCTCGCTCTCTTTTCTCTCCAAAATAAATAAATAAAAATCTAAAAATTAGTTCCTCATAAGGTTATTGTGAAGATTAAATGAGTTAAGCTCTGTGAAAGAATCTGGCATAATGTTTAGTACTAACAGTTTCTCACAATACGTGGCTTCCTTCCCTAGGGTTATGTCCGTGTTTGTCCAGGGCTTTCCTCTCCAGTTTTAGCACAGAAAGTCCCATGTGACCTAGGAATCTTCTCCTCCTCCCTCTCCCCTCTCTCCCCCACCCTCCTTCCCTTTCTCATTGGGCTTTTCTTTTCTTTTCTTTTTTTTTTTTTAAAGATTTTATTTATATATTCGACAGAGATAGAGACAGCCAGCGAGAGAGGGAACACAAGCAGGGGGAGTGGGAGAGGAAGAAGCAGGCTCATAGCAGAGGAGCCTGACGTGGGGCTTGATCCCATAACGCCGGGATCACGCCCTGAGCCGAAGGCAGACGCTTAACCACTGTGCCACCCAGGCGCCCCTCATTGGGCTTTTCTTATTGGCCATTTTTTGAATAAGTGTTATCAAGTTTTATTTTATAGGTTAGACTTTTAGGTAGACCTAAATAAGCTTCTTTAGGTTGTATGTATATGTATCTGTGAATGTATTGTTTGTTTCAAGGCATGTTATGAGGTTGTATTATACAGTTACCTTGTTGACTGAGCCAACCAGACCCTTCATTCACTGGTTGGCCTGATCTGGGGACAGGGAGGCTTATGAGTTACTTGGTAAAGTGGTAACATTATTGAAACTGATGATTTTGACCTGCTGCCTTATTGGTGAGTTTTGACTACCTTAGGGAACTGTAGATCATATTCACAAGCTTCCATTGGCCTAAAAATTTTAGAATGAGTTCTTTATATTAATGAATACTTCATCCTGTGAAACCAGCCCTTTTAAATTGAAGTTTTCTCAGTCCAGACATAAGTTAGAAAATGGTTCTTTCTAGAATGTTGCAATTTTTCCACCTTTATTTAAATACGTAAATATTTGAATTAGTATTCTAATGTCAGTTTAATGTGTTTAACAAAGTTACCTTGTTTTCTAATTAGACAAATTACAATTTCTTTATAATTTCTTTTCATTTCTCATTTTTGCTCTATCTTTCCTGTCTTCGACTCTTAAGTTTTCTTTTTTAATTAAATAAATCAAATAGAAAACAAATATCTGGTGTTTTTGTCAATGTCATGGCCTTATGTCAAGATGTTGAAAGGTATCTCTCCAAATTATTGTTCTGCTATAGTTATTTCTTTCAAAGAAGGCCTCTTGTATAGCTATTTGTTGAATTGTGTACCTACTGAATTAGTCAAAGCTCTAGCTAAAACCATTTTTTTTCTTTACTTCTCCCCTCCCCCCAAACTTGCTTTTGTTATGTATTGGCTTGCTAATCCTTGTGTTGAGCAGTATCAGACATCACCTTTCTTGGGGGCAGTTAGTCCACTCTTCCGCTTTCTTTGTCAAAGGGCTCCCTTAATAGGAGAAGTCAACAGGGAGGACAAAAAGGATTGAAAGTTGTATTTAATCAGGGTCAGAGAGGTGGTGTTCAGAGTGACGGGCCCACAGGCAGGCTGGCCTTTTATGCTTGCCGACGCAGATGGTCCCAGAGCATTCAGCTAAGTGAAGAGAAAGCTGCCCAGTGAAAGCTATTGTAGGGTAGCATCGTTACAGTTGAGAAAGGTTGCCAGGGGTAACTAGAGAGTATCACCAGTATCGTGTGATCACTAGTCTGTGCCATTGAAAATGTTAGACTGAGGATTGTATTGGGTCCCTTGGCATCTTGATGTTCATATGTAAGCAGTATTAGCTTACATTACTGTTTTTAATTTTTCTGTTTTCCATCTTTGTTCTTGCCTTGCCCATTTTAGTACATAAAACATAGGTTTGTTTATAATTTTAAAAAATCGCCTAAAAGCATATAGATATTTAATAATATGTCTTATAGTTTGGTATAAACTATACCAAATCGTTTAAATTTTTGCAAGTAAGTTGGATTTATGGAAATAGAATCTTATATTTCTCATTTGAAGAGCTTTGGAGTTGATTTTCCTTTGCCCTGAAACTACTCTAGTATATCCAAGATGGATAAATTTTTTTCTCTACATGGTTTTAAGTAACTTATAAAAGAATATATTGAGGTATTTCTCTGAAAACAGTAGATATAATCTTAAGTGAAAAGTTGTGATGTGACCAAGAACTCCCAAATATTTATGAAATTTATCTTTAATTTTTTGCCAAAGGCAAAAGCAAAAATATGCATCCCAAATGAGCCAGAGCCAAGTAGCATAACAATCATTGGTCTTAATTTAATATACTCTGAATATGATTTTAATAGGCAATTTTGGAATTCTTTTATTTCAGCCTTTCTTGTCATCTAGATATTTTAAAGAAATTACATATATAGTCACATATAAAATGTAAACACAGAAGTCTTCTGCACTCACTGCATAGATTTCTACTTAGTGTTAAAAGTGAAATTTGAAGTATAACTAAAAATTCAAGATGAGGTGACAACAGCCTTGCAAATAATTGTTTTAACCTAGATTACTAGTCTAGGTTAAAACAATTTAAATTAGCTTTATGCTAGCCAGAGCTGATTTTGGCTTAATTTACCCACCTGTTGGTATAACATTGAGTGAAGACAAAAATAATACCATTTTGTAATATAGACATTAGTGTTTGAGGGCTAATAATAATCACCAGTAGAATTATTTTGTATGAAAGGTAACATTGTTTTTATTAGTATATTACAACTAGAGTCAGACTTTATCAAAGTCTTTAATACCCCCTATTTAAAAGATCAGACTCTAAATTAATTTCAGACTATTACAGAAAAACTTCAAATTGATGTGAAGTGAGCTATTTGTTTCCTTTTTTATCTTAAAAATAGTCATTTCTGTAAGTAAAAGCATTTGTCACAAAAAAGGGAGTGACTAATGAAATTTAGAACAAGCACGCTGATGTCCACAATCATAAGGTGTAGAATTCCAGGAGGTCTGTGGTGACGAACCGGTTCATTGGAAAATTCAACTTTTATGTTACTAAAAATCAAATCAAGAGAATGTGATTTCTCCTTGTTTCCTGAAAATCAAAGAAGAATAGTAGCTGTGCTATCCTTTTATTATCATAGTTCTTTTTTAAAAGAATGATAGTATGACTATTTATAAGTCTAATGAAAACATTTGTTAGTTTGTATCATGTATAGTGGAGGTTGGCTTTCTGGAATTTATGTTTAAAGATAGCAGTGTTGAAGCAAATTTTAATTAATACTGCTTTAATGAATCTTGGTGAGTTAGAGACGTTAATGTTATTGCTGTTTATGGCCCTTTATAATTTTTTTCTGTTGATCCAGTTTTTCTTCTTCTTTATCTGTGTATTTGCTATAGATTTGTCTAAACTCACGGTAAACCAAATGGGGCTTGAAAAATAAAAGAACAAGTTTAAAATTTACATTCCATGTATTTTCATTTAAAGTGACCATGTGATATCAACATCTATATATATATAGTGGGACCAGGGGGATTGACATCAAAGATTTACATTAAACTCCAACAGAAGTTTCTTATCACTTTGGTCTTTTAATCAGTGTAGGTGACATGAATATGAAAGGAAGTACAAAATAACTATCTACTGGTAATCATCTCAGTAAAGGTTAAAAACAAAATTGCTTTTAGGATTGACAGGCATAGATATAAATATCTTACTTTCTTGATAAAGCTGAAAGTTGACTTTTGAAAGGCAGACTGTTTATGAACTTAAACCATTCTAATCAACATATATTTTTTAAAGTATAAAGTGAGTTATTATATGTCCACTTATAACTTTAAGTCTGGATATCAGGAGGCAGAAAAGTGATTTAGATTTTGCTGACTGTTTAAATTTTGCTTAAAGTGTGAATCAAAGTCTCTCTTTGATTACCCTATTATGTTAGTAATAGTAGTATGTGAGTGTTATTGGAACATTAATGATTGGCATGTATAGCAGAATCTTAATAATGTTGGTGTCAATGGAAGGCCTGTCCCTAATTTTTAGATATATGGGATTATGAGGAGAAAGTAGAACTAGAATAATTATAGCTTATTCATTATAGTGAATGCCATTGTATCAAAAACTGGTAGATTTCTTTAGTCTGAACAGTATTCATACCAACTACCGTACATAGTAGGTACTCAAATGCTTGCTGAATAAATAAGTTTAGTTTAAGACAGTAATTTTGAAACTTGACTAACATAGTTGAGAAGAAGGGTTATCTTTAAGGGAACATTACTTCTTTTGTTGTCCAGTTACAAAGAACTGTGAAATTTTAAAATGCTTTTAGGCTTTTATCTTTGGTTTTAATGTTATCTGGGAAAAATCAGAAGGCTTTTTGAAATTTTGAGGATCCTAGGTTCATATTATGATTATCAGTTATTTTTTTCTTAAAGGGGAAGAGTGGGGGGATGATCATGACTAGAGAGTTTCAAGATATAAAATCTAGGAAAGAGCACTATAAGGATTCAGAGGTTTGGGTTTAAGCCCACTAATATGTGAGTTTATTAGTTATCCATGAAAAGATGATAATGCCTCTACCTACTTTAAGAATTATATACTTGAAATTAGATAAAGGACTTGAAAGTGCTTAAAAAACTGTAAAGAGTGATATGCAAAAGATGTTTTAATAATCACCAGTACTACTTACATTGTTACTACTGCTGCTGCCACATAACTAGGGTCAGAACAGCCTGCTGGTTATTTTGTATATTAATATTTGCCAACATTAGGCATTTGAATCCAGCCATTTCAGGAAGAAAGATTATAAGTAATTGAAAAGGTATTAATAGGTGAACGTGGTGGTGCTATGTTTAGCTCTTTGGGGATCTGTAATGGTTATATATCATGCGGATTTGACTTTTTGTCTTGATGCATTTCATCAAAACAGGGCTAGATGATTCATGGTAGGTTCTATAATGCAAGTACTGGAAGACTAAATGTGTACACTTCTTTGCCCAGCCAGATATTTTTAATGATAAGGGAAAAATCCTGAGATCTTTGTGAAATCCTAAATTAATAAACAACACTTATAAGACATATTTCCTTCCAAAACATATTTTTAAATGACCTGCTCAGGTCAGCTCTAGCAGGTGACTTTTTAATGAGGATATGTTTTTCAGAAAGAAACAGTGTTTTTATCATTTACATGATAAAACCATGGTAAGATGCTAGTACTTACTAAATTTACTCACTAGCTTCCAAACTTGTCAGACATGCCATTCAGATTCATGAGTTAGCAGAATTTACAAATTATTATAGGTCACAGATATTTATGTTTCTTCCCAAATTGTCAAAACACCAAGTGCCTATTGGCTTTATATACTCTTTCTTTATATTAGCAATGGCCTACAGCAGTGGTTCTCAAAGTGTGGTCTGTGGACCTCTGGGACTCCCTGAGTCCCTTTCAGAGGGTCTTTGGGGTCAAATCTATTTTCATAATAATACTGAGAAGTTATTTGCCTTTTTTATTACTATGTTGACATTTACATTGATGGTGCAAAAGCAAAGATGAGTAAAACTGCTGGCTCCTTATCACAAACCGTAATGTCATTATATTCTTCATTTCTACACACTCAGAGTTTAAAAAAATTTAAAAAGGCTAGTTTCACTTCAAAATGTTCTTGATGGATCAATAAAAGGAGTAAATTTTATTAAATCTGAATGCTTCAGTACATGTCTTTTTAATATTCTGTATGATGAAATGGAAAGTGCACACAAAGTATAATTCAGTGAACCAATATTTTCCACATGACCAATATATGATGTTAAAAATCATACATGGATGAAAAATCTATTCGAAGTGCAAGATAGACCAATTTCAGATTTCACATTGTAACTAACCTCTAAGAGATTACCACTTGTTGAATTTGGTATAGTGTTAGTGAACAGTATCTATAGTTTTCTTAAAAGACTATTGAAATACAAGTTGTTTTTTTTCCCCAACTGCCTATCAGTGTGAGACCTGGTTACCTTCATTTACTTCAACCAAAGCAACATATCACAACAGATTGAATACAGAAGAAGTAGATACGAGAATCCAGCTCTGTGCTATTAAACCAGACATTGTTTGGCATAAACCAGTGGCATTGTTTTGTATTTTGAAATTTTATTTTAGAAAATACAGTTGGGGCACCTGGCTGGCTTACTCAGAACATGTGACTCTTGATTGCGGGGTTATGAGTTCGAGCCCCACATTGGATGTAGAGATTACTTAAAGATTTTATTTATTTTTTTGTCAGAGAGAGAGAGAGCACAAGCAGGGGGAGTGGCAGGCAGATGTGGGACTCCATGCCCGGTCCTTGGGATCATGACCTGTGTTGAAGGCAGACGCTTAATGACTGAGCCACGCAGGTGTCCCAAAGAATAAAATCGTTAGATGAAAAAAAGAAAATAACAGTTGTTTTTCATAAATGTGTTACTTATATTGAATGGATTTATTATTTGTTTTATTTTATTATTTTATTTTTAATTAATTTTGTGTGTGTGTGTGAGAGAGAGAGAGCAAGTGTGAGCAGGGAGAGGGGCAAAGGGGGAGAGAGAATCTTAAGCAGCCTCCACACCCAACTTAGAGCCGCTGCAGGGCTGATCTCATGATGCTGAGATCATGAGCTGAGGTGAAATCACAAGCTGGACACTTAGTGACTAAGCCATTTACGTGACTCTGAATGGTTTTGTTATTTTTAAATGAATTGAGAACTACTTAAATTTTTTTTCAGTTTATGGTAAAAAATAATAGATATAACCCACACAAACAAAGACTCTTTGGGGTTCTTAACAATTTTTAGAATGAATAGGGATCCTGAGACCTAAAAAATTCGAGAACTGCTAATCTACAGTAATGTTACTTAACCAACTAATCACAGCAAAATACAAATAAGGAATTCTGAATACCTTTTTTACTTCTGGCCTGTAAGGTAGTATCTATAAGTAGTGTTTCTGATGTTGAGATCAATGACAATTATTTTAATATTTCTGAGATTACAAGAATGTTTATGGGGAAAGGATCATAAAACTGTAATGACTAGAAGGTTTGCAAGGTGCAAACAATGACAGGTAAAATAGGATGGGCCCTAAGCTGTCAGCAGAGCCGACTGTACAGAACAGACAAGGTTTACAGTTACAAACAACTGAAACCAATTCTGGCTAATCGAAGGCTCTTCTGTAGACTTTTTGGTAGAGTTGGATAAACAGGTCTGGAGGCTCCTTCTCCCAGAGCAATGCAGATCACATTGCAGAGCTGGTCCAGTGATGATACTGCTGTGGTTAATCCCAAAAGCTGTGACTTGCCCTGCTGACATGACCAGTACCACCGATGTTGGCTACCTGATGCTGCCATTAGATCCTGGAAATGGATGTAGATGCTGGTGTCATCACCACAAAAGGGACTCCATGAGGTCTTTGCTGTGTCTTCTTGACAGCTTCCATTCAAAAATATAACATATACCTTAATGGTGGAAGTATGCAAAGGAAGAAAGCAAATATCTGACATTTTCACCTTCTCTAAGGGGAAGCCAGCTATATACCTCATAAGATGAGAGTTTTCTCAAGCATAGAAAGGAGGTTCAGTTTCTAGGCAGTTTAAACACAAACAGAAAAACTGCAAAAAACTCAAATTTACTTACAAAGGAAATCCCATCTCTGTTTTGTTGATTTAGGAAGTATTTACTTAACTACTGTTTAATAACTAATAACTACTATGTGTTTTACTTGCTATGTCAAGATCTGTTATAGGTGAATGAGACAGGGTAAATGTCCTTATAGTTCATTGCATAGGACAGAAAATAACCTGTACACAAATGACCAGAACACAAAGCAGATTATAACAAGTAACACTATAGATGCACAGGTAAATTACTGGGTGACAGCACTCACCACCCTGTGTTATAATTATCAATTTATATGTGTATCTCTCCCACTATTTGTAAGCCCTCGATGGCTTAATTATTTTTTAATGTTTATCAAGTTATATTTGCACATAGCTTTAAAGAGTCAATAGTTTCCAAGTTTTGTTACGAAAAACAACATTTGTTGCCCCCCCACCATTTCACCCTACCCCAAAATCAATACGATGAATTGTTGTAGCTGATTCTTTTGTTGTTTATATCTGTTCCTCTTAATTATGTTCTTTTTTTTTTTTTTAGAGATTTTTTAATTTCTTTATTCGACAGAGATAGAGACAGCCAGCGAGAGAGGGAACACAAGCAGGGGGAGTGGGGAGAGGAAGAAGCAGGCTCATAGAGGAAGAGCCTGATGTGGGGCTCGATCCCATAACACCGGGATCACGCCCTGAGCCAAAGGCAGACGCTTAACCGCTATGCCACCCAGGCGCTCCCTCTTAGTTATGTTCTTGTATTGTTACCTCTTGATTTTTCAGTTTTAGAATTTTCTATAGACTTTCCATTATAGAAGATAAGATTTATCTTTCTTGCCTCCCTCTGCTCTCCATGCACTCTTCCCATCCTCCCTAGATAATTGTCCTTTCAGTTAGATAAATAGTTGGTGTTTCCACTACCATGACTATATAAATGTTATTGAATACCTAAATTAAATAAATAAAATCATGAAATTTCCTTTTCTTTACTGTTACTACCTTCCCCGCCCCACATTATTGTCTTATTTTGCTGTTGTTTACTTGGTTTTCCATGTACTTATCACTAAATCAACTCAGTTCTTTTTAAATTATTTAAATCTCCTCCCAATATGCTCAGACACTTTGGGGTTTCCATCATTTTTCATCTTTTTGGAGAAATTCCGACTGCTTCATCCCAATCTAGTTGCCTTGGATACCGACTGATACAGAGTGTCCTGGAATCACTCTTCTCTATCCTAGGAATTCCTTTTGCTTTTCTCCTTTGGTGGAGCTTCTATTTCCTACATTCCATTTCATGTTCTTCCTTGGTTTACTTACTCATTTTAAAAGAGCTCATCTCCAGTAATATCCTAAGAAAGGATGCATAGAGGTGTAGAACTCTTAAGTTGAAAATGATTTTCCTTCAGAATTTTGATAGCATTGAGCCATTGCTTGCTAATCTCCAGTATTGCTGAGATGTCTAAAGGTTCTCTGATTTCTGATCTGTTGAATGTGACTTGCTTTTTTTTTCTTTTTTTAATCTCTAGAAGTATATACTATTCTCTTTGTGTCTTCATTTGGGTTTCTTTTCATCTGCTATGTAGAGTGCTTGGTAGGCACTTTCAATCAGGAAGTACATGTCCTTCTTTCCTGAGAAATAGTCTTTAATTATTACTTTGATAATTTCCTCCCTCTTCTTTCTTTGTTCTCTCTTTCTGGAACATCTGTTTTTCATATATTGGACCCGTGAATTGGTGTTCTAATTTTCATACTTGTTTCGTCCTACTGTCCATCTCTGTCTTCTTGCTCTGCTTTGTGGGAAATTTCCTCAGCTTTGTGTTCCTGCACATCTATTGAGTTTCTTGTTTTTGCTATTGTGTTTTTATTTTCCAAGGATGATTATTTTATTTTACAAGGTTTGTGTGTCTGCTTGTCTGTTATCTGAATGTTTTTTTAAAGTGTGTGTGTGTGTGTGTGTGTGTGTGTGTCTTTGTCCATCTGTTTGTGTGCCAAGAGAAAATTTAGATAATGGAAAAGATTTGGGGTTCATTTAGTGATAAGTATATGGGAAACTAAGTTAAAAAAAACCCAGCAACTTGGGGGAACTTAAAACTTACTATGGATATGGTATATATACAATAGAATACTACTCAGCCATAAAAAAGAATGAAATCTTGCCATTTATAAAAACAGTGATGGAGCTGAAAAGTATAATGCTAAGTGAAATAAAAGAGAGTGAGGCAGATGGGGTGCCTGGGTGGCTCAGTCGTTAAGTGTCTGCCTTCGGCTCAGGTCATGATCCCAGAATCCTGGGATCGAGCCCCGCATTGGGCTCCCTGCTCGGCGGGAAGCCTGCTTGTCCCTCTCCCATTCGCCCTGCTTGTGTTCCCTCTCTAACTGTCTCTCTCTCTGTCAAATAAATAAATAAAATCTTAAAAAAAAAAAAAAAAAGAAGAGACAGTGAGGGAGAGAGAAACTGAGAAACAGACTCTTAATTATAGAGAACACACTGATGGTTACCAGAGGGGAATTGGGTAGGGGGATGGGTAAGATAGGTGATGGGGATTAAAGAGTGCACTTGTGATGAGCACTGGGTGATGTGTGGTATTGTTGAATCACTATATTGTACACCTGGAACTAATATAACATTGTATGTTATCTAATTGGAATTAAAATTAAAACTTAAAAAAATAAATAACCCTGAAAAATTGATTATGGATATAGTATTTTATATCTCAGGAAATATGATTATTTTAATTTTTTAAATTGCTGAACAGCCTGTTTCTTACATTTTGACTAGTCGGTTTTTGTTTCTGTTGGTCTTAGCTTTCATTTTAGGCATTTATTAGATATTTGATAATCCTTCGTTATTTGCTCATGATTGAAAGTGGGGAACTTAACAACTGATTGAATGCCCAGAGCTTGTGTTGCATGCGTGTCAGCATAACCTTCATCTAAGGAAATTTAACTGAGTCATTTTTCTGGGGAAACCCCATATGTTAACATTTTTAGGATGTTCTAGGCTGATCAGAGTTCTTAGAAAAAAGAGAGGGGGCGCCTGGGTGGCACAGCGGTTAAGCGTCTGCCTTCGGCTCAGGGCGTGATCCCGGCATTATGGGATCGAGCCCCATATCAGGCTCCTCCGCTATGAGCCTGCTTCTTCCTCTCCCACTCCCCCTGCTTGTGTTCCCTCTCTCGTTGGCTGTCTCTATCTCTGTCGAATAAACAAATAAAATCTTTTAAAAATAAAGAAAGGAAGGAAGGAAGGAGAGAGAGAGAGAGAGAGAGAAAGAAAGAAAAAAGAAAGAAAGAAAAAAAGAAAAGAAAAAAGAAAGAAGAGAAAGTTCTCGGATCATCTGCCTGGAGTAAAGGCCTGGTTGACTGTGTTTTATTAGCCAAATGTGAAAAGGGGGCTGGGAGTCTCAGAATCCATTATGTATATTTCCATTTAATCTTTATGTTTCAGTTTGTTATTGCTACCCCTAATCCAGACACCTAGTTTTATACTTAATTATATCCAGAAAATAAACCTCCCAGTTACTTGCTTAGGTGGAAAAAAGGCAGTCACCCCATTACATGGAGTGAGGAGAGGAATTTGGAGAGTATTTGACTCTTTAAACCCCTTTGTTGTCATTTAAGTGGGGTTTGGGGAAGGAGCAGTATATATGCATGTGTTAGTCCTGCATCTTTATCTGGAGTCCCTAGGCTTCATATCTCTATCTCTGTAACATTTAGTATAGTACCACCACATAGTAGATAATAAATATTTGAATGAAGGACTAGCAATGTCCTGAGAGCTAAATGAGATATTGATTCATTGCTAAGTCTTGTAGTGCTATAGAAATGAATCCTTATGGAAACTTCTTTCAAGGTAAGGATGTGGCATATGCTATAGGACTATACATACATAATATGAACTTAAGTAGAAATTCAGAGGAATAGAAGACTGTTCCTTGATGGAAAAAAAATTAAAATAGAGGATTTTGAGGGAGATATCATTTGAGTTGAGCCTTAAGGCATAGACAGAAATTTGTTAGATTAGCAAAGAAAGAGCCTGAAGTGTAGGATAGAGGAGGAGTAGTGGAAGATACAGTTATAAAATACAGATTAAAACTGGGTCTGAGGTAGGGTTGGTTTGCTGTTACTAAAATTTTAAATTTAGGAGACTTATTTATGTTCTGGTAGTAGTTAGATATAGAAAGTCTTGGATGAGAAATTGATCTGATGAAAGTTTTATTGCAAGTTGGAATACTCAAGAGACCAGGCAGTTATGATGTAATGGGAGGTCAGAGCCCCCTCTTCATAACTCTGAGCAATTTGCTTTCATCATGATTTTCCACAGTATCCTTTACTTCTCTGTTCCTCAGTTTTTTCACTTGTAAAATAGGACCATTTTTACATCAGAACTGCTCTACCTTGCAGGGGTTTTATGAGGATCAGGTGACACAATACAAAGATAATGTGCGAGGTAGGGTTTGTTTTTGCCAGTAGCTTGTAAGGACTGTGTCTAGATCTTACTATGAGTGTAGTAGAGGGTTAAGTCACCGATTCAGGAGGCATATCAAAGGAGATCCAGTAAGACTTAATGACTGGTTGAGTTTAGGGAATAAAGACAAATTAGTTTAAGATTATTCTGAGTAAACAAATTGGAGGGATTGGTGAGAAAAGTGTAAAATGAGTGTTTAAAAATTTGGGCCTTCAAGATCAGGATTACAGGATTGGGAATCACAGCACAGAAGTTAGAGTAGAGGAAGGTAGCCAGACATACAGTCAGGACAAAACAGCTAGGGAGGGCATGGATGTCTGTTTAAGGTTGGCCTCCAGAAGCAGAGTTTTGCAAGACAGGTGTTTAGAAGTACCTATTGGATTATCCTTGCAGGTGCAGAGAAATGCAGGACCTTGTTAAAAAAGCAGGGGGAAATGTGGTTAAAGGTACTAACATTTAAATACCTTTTCCTTTAGAAATATATTCTTACCGGGGCGCCTGGGTGGCTCGGTTGGTTAAGCCAACTCTTGATTTCAGCTCAGGTCATGATCTGAGGGTCCTGGGATTGAGCCATACTTTGGGCTCCCAACTCATCAAGGAGTCTGCTTCTCTCCCTCTTTCTCTCTGCCCCTCTCCCCAGCTCATGCATTCTCTCTTTCTAAAATAAATAAATCTTAAAAAAGAAAAAGAAATATATTCTTTATATATATAATAATATATATAATAATATAATAATTTTTTATATATATAATACAAATGCATGAGTAACAGCATGATGTTATAAATTATTATGATTTTATATAATACTACAAATAGTAATACTTTATCAGTGTGATATCTTGATTGATCATTTGATTTTTCTGGCTCACTTTTCTGCAAATTCATTTCTTAGGTTGTCAGAATTTATACTTTTAGCAACTTAATTTCTTTCTTTCTTTTAGAGAGAGTGTGTGTAAGAGGAGGAGGGGAGGGGCAGAGGGAGTGAGAGAGGGGAAGCAGACTCCCCACTGAATGCAGAGTCCATTGCCAGGGCTCTTTGTCCCACAACCCTGAGATCATGACCGGAGTGGAAGCCAACTGAGCCACACAGGTGCCCTGGCAACTAAATTTTTAATTGATATAATTGAAAGCAGTGTCACTCTTGGCAAATGTCAGACTGCAAGTAATTTTTTATAATTTTTAATTTTGAGGTCTTTCTGCTGACATAATTGTTACTGGAACTGTTAACATTTTGTAAACTTTTTAAAAAATGTATTTATATAAGTAATCTGTACACCCAACTGGGGCTTGAACTTATGACCCTGAGATCAAGAGTTGCATGCTCTTCCATCTGAGCCAGCCAGGCATCCCAATATTTTATAAGCTTTGAAAACAACATTGTAATAAATATCTGATAAATTATTTCAAAGTATAACTTTAGAACATCTAGAGCTGATGATTTTTATAGAACACTTTTTCTAAAATTATTTAATTTATATGAATCAATTTCGTGTGACTTTAATTCAAAATGCAAATTTATATAATAGTATTTAAATATTTCCTCTGTCATTTCTTATAACTTACGGAGGCTGTACAAGAAACTAAAAGTGGCTTCATGACTTGTATATAATTCAGAATTTCTGGTTATTCATTCTATCACTATATCTTCAATTATAAGGAAAAATTAATTTTAAAATTGTCTTTCTCCCTAATAATTGGTTCATTCAAAGCTTCATATGAAAAGTGTTCTTTTCCATCAAATGCGACAATCTTTAATTTTAATTTCTCCAAGCCTGTGGATATTTGCTTTGTGATGTTGCAACAGCTTTAAAAACTAGAGATTCTAAATTATTTGAAGAATTCTAATAACTCCCTAACATGCTAACATCCATGTATATGATATGCTTTTCCTTTGCAATAATTGGCTGACAAAGTTTACCTTCTGAGCACTGGCATGTCCTGTCCTGATATGCAGGCTGGAGAGTTCATATTTGTGCATATACCACTGGGATAGGTTCCAGGAACAGATCGGTAAGCTGACTTTCCACTGCAAATGCCCATGATAGAGCTCTTCCTCTTTCTTGGGGCTGCTGCCACCATTGCCACCTCTAGTCCTGGCGGACCCTGACTGCTGCAAGTGTGCACATAAGGGCTGGGCAGCCAAGGCCAACTGCTTGGTGCATATGCTGACACTTGGCACATTTCCTCTGCTGGTGTTCCATTATCATATTGGTCTTCACTTAGAAACCACAAGTTCAAAGATAAAATTATTAAGAATTTCAAGATGGCAAAAACAGAGCATTAAACCAAGCATAAACCCCTGAGTGGATGTCAAGTTTCACACACAGCAGACTTTCCCTGTCTGGTTTTACTAAAGGGTTTGCTGCCTAAGCGCCTTTAAGTTGAGCTGTTCGGTATTTCCCTGAGATGAGCTATTTGACCTTACTGGCGCCTCTACAATGATCAGGAACAGAGAGGTGGTGATTTTCATGCAGGTGTTCACTGAGTTTGTTTTAAAAACTTAACACATTCTTAGTGGAGACTGCTCCACCGTGGACCTTAGGGAAGCTGAACTCCCTAGCGGCCAGAACTGTTAATTGTTGAATCAGGCTGGGGTTCTAAGGGATGTCTTTGCAATGGAGTTCAGTCAGCTTACTCTGTTGCTTTAGTTTGCTGTATTCTATTGTTTCTCTTTCTTTTAATTATCATCTGAATTTTGTTATTTTTGCTTTCCTTTCTCTTTTGGTTAAAGGGTTATTATTTAGTTCTGACTCCTAGTGACTTAATTGTGTATTCATACATAGCCTACTGGTCCTCAGTACCTACTAAGCAGAGTTTGGGCACTTTTTGATACCGTAATCCCCCCGCCTTAATCTTATACCTGTGTGACGGAGATTTTTAACGGAGAAAGTCAAGAAGATCTTCTATAGCCTTGTTATTTTATCTTCTTTAAAACTGTAGCAGATGTTTTGGAGGAAGTTTCTCTAAATGCCTTTTGTCCTTTTTCAAATGGACAGGGGTTGAAACAGTGTATATGAAAAGTAAAGAAGTCAGAGTCAACACACAGATCCCAGTTTACACTCTGTTGTTTCTTGGCTTCCCATAGTTTACTTTCTGTTTTGTAAAATGACTTCTTCAATGAACTAGAATTGTGGCTACTTCATCTCCTCTTATCCCCTTACACTTGGCCAAAGATACTTGTATCAGAACTTCCTGATGTGCAACAGCCATTGTTGTGACAGGAATGTTACAGGTGAACAAGATATTGATTCCCCCTGTCCACAGGGTGGCCTGGTAGGACCTGGAACATTCAGAGCTTCTGGGCAGATTGTCGCTGACAGAAAGTGTTATCCTGCGCCTATTGTAATGTGCTGTATGAACATCATTTTCTTTGGACACCATGACTTGAAAAAGGCTTGGAAGTACTGCCCTTAAACCTCAAATTAAAACTCACAGAGAAATGAAAGTCCATATTTAAGCAATTGCTTTTTAACCATTTATGCAGTTAGTATTGCCTTTGTTCTTTTTCAGCATTTTCTCATTTTATTTCAAGTATACATCTAAGAAGCAGGTAATATACTGATGAAAATAACAAATATTAAGAGACTTCTAGTCTAATTACTTTTCTTCCAATTATTGTGTTAATAGGAGCCAGAATATTTTCAGTAAATAAGGGCTATGACTCTTAAAAAATAAAATACCAAGCTATAGGTGGTTAGATTGTTTTACTTCCATACCCCTTGAGTGGAAGATTTCAGGCCAAAGGAAGAAATTGCACCAATCTATTCAGTTTTCTAATATTAGAAAAGTTTCAGCTCTTTATCATACTTCTGATGAAAACAAGGCAGGCCTATTTGATGATTGTGATCCTTATTCTGACAATAGAAGTCTTCAAATTTACCCTAGCAAAACACAGATTATAAACAAAACATGTATGTAATGCAAGGGGAAGTACTGGGTTTTGAAACAGGTTAGTAAAAGAAGGTAACTTTTCCCTTCAAATCTTTTGATGTATGAGATAGTACATTTAATTGCATTCATTGTGTTTTTGTGAATTTATTTTAGTAAAATGTTTGGATACGTGAAAATTCTAAGTAGTCATTTACAAAAAAGTGCATTGGAGTATAAAAAGATAGCAAATCTACATTAGTAGTCATAATGACTATAATTGACAGATCTGTATGTTTTGTTTATCGTAGAGGAGCAGGAACTTTAGCCTCAACTTATTTTATGAGTTGCAATTTGCTTATCAGAAGTATTACTTACTGGGGCGCCTGGGTGGCACAGCAGTTGGGCGTCAGGGTGTGATCCCGGCTTTATGGGATCGAGTCCCACATCGGGCTCCTCCTCCTCGGCTGTGAGCCTGCTTCTTCCTCTCCCACTCCCCCTGCTTGTGTTCCCTCTCTCGCTGGCTGTCTCTATCTCTGTCAAATAAGTGAATAAAATCTTAAAAAAAAAAAAAAAGTATTACTTACTAGCTACTTGTTACAATGACTTATGCTGTTATTCTTTATCTGCTTAGAATTTTTAATGGCAGTATTTACTTCTTTATTATTTGAATGTGGAAAGTGTAAGTAAGGTAGACTATCCCCTTGATGGCAAATAAAGTAATTCGCATCTTCACTCACAGCTGCAGTGGTGAGCTGCCCTCTCCTGGTCATCTGCGCCATCTAGAACTCCCAGTGGATCAGGAAAATTACTTTTTGCCATATAAATAGATGTTTTAATTATCTTTCATACCAACATTATCCTGTTGTTTGATTCTGCAATATAAAGCTCTATTGTAGCTCCTTACTTTTCATGTCTTAGAAAAAGACATTGTTGACAGAAAAGGTGGGGCCTTCTTCTTTTTCTTCCAGCACGTTCTCGTAGGCATTCTTCCTACCTGAGTTTTTATGCCCATAACTTCAATGTTAATGGGCACAATTTATGCTGTTCCTTTGTTTACTGATTTTTTAAGATTTCCTTTAAAGGTGTTCCTTAGTATGTACGCCCATCCCTGGGAAAAAAGATTTTCAAAACTACTTTAAATAAGTAGATTGACGAAGATGCTCTTTTCATGGAAGATATTTCTTATATATATATATTCTTAAAGATGGACATCAAGTTTTCCCAACTCCATTTAATAATTTCAAGTTGGAGATGAGTTACTAATGATTTTTCATTAAAACCAGTGCTTCTGTTTTTAGTTTTTAGTTCTAGATTCTTCATGTGTTATTTTTTTTATAAGTCCATCCTTACTTATTTTGCACTCTGGCCTTGTGGGCCTTTGGGATTAGCATTAACTTTGTTCTAACCAAAATTCTAATACAAGATTATTTAAATGAATATGTTTTAGAATTTCACTTCCTTGTTGAAAAGTAGCAGTTTATCTCTGCCTTTTTTTTCTTGATTTACCAGGGGAACTCTCTGTATACTCTTATATTTGGTATTTTTCAAAATGGAAAGGAAAAAAAATCCTCTGGTTTCCAGTTAAATCTCTGGCTTGCTACTTGTTGATATTTCTATTAAGAATTCATATAAGACTTTTTATAATATGTCGTTTCTAAAATTTATGCACATTTTAATAACGCAGTGTATCTCATTCTTTTTTAAAGATACTGATATCATATATCCTCCTAGAAATCCTTTAGTTGAAATCAAAAGACTAGAGGTAAAAGTCTTTAAACCTTTTCATTTATTAGTCATTTTACCCTTCAGACAATTTTATGTAATTATTTTTTAGTTGACCAATTTCATTGGGTATTATAAATATACATGTGGAGAAGGCTATAGGTACAAAGACTAATACAGATATTTGAAGATTCCTTCTGGAATTAGCTAGAATTTATTTCCATTTTCAAGTAAGAACAAAAAAGACAGACAATAAGTTCAGATCTGAGAGATTCTAAGACCCTAAGTAATACTTTAAAGTTATTTATGAAGCAAAATACCTAAAGAGTAACTTTTAAATTTAGAAAACAAAGTCAGAATTGTGGGAAGTAATTAGTCACAGCAGGAACAGATCTTGTGCTGCTTCATTCCCCAACCAGTCCGTTTTGTCTTAGTAAAGGTTTATAGATAGCTAAGACCTAACTTGAGCTTGATGACCAAGGATGAATGAGAGCCCAGGATTCTTTATAAAATCTTTAAACTTATAATAAAATCTCTCTACTTATCATTGATGATGAACATATTTAAACATTTTAACACCTGATTTTGAGTCCCAGGTATGTCACTTACAAGTTGTATGACAAATTTGTCCAGTTTCCTCATTTTTAAAATGGAAATATTAATTCCCAGAGGGGCGCCTGGGTGGCTCAGTTAGTAGAGCATGCAACTCTTGATTTCAGGGTCCTGAGTTCAAGCCCCACATTGGGCATAGAGCTTACTTTAAAAAAAAAAAAAAGAAGAAGAATATTAAAAGCATTTTGTAGACTGTTAAATGGCATATAAGTATAAAATGGTATTACTTGTAAAATAAAAAATGCACTTAAAAATTTTTTTTAATCAATGATGTTACCAAAAGGAAAAAAGGTATTACAGCCTTTGCTAAACTAGACTTAATGGAAGACTTAATTTTTCTTCTCATAAACACCTAATTACATTTCTGTGTCAAACTTGTGTACTGATAAAGATTTTTGTCTTTTTTTAATGGAGGATAGTGAATTATATAACTTTTATACACTACATTTTCTACTGTATACTGCTTGTAGACCCAAACGGTATAAATATCAAAAAATTTTTTCTTCATTAAATCTTATCTCCAGAGTACAAAGGACTAGAAAAATAGACATTACATATATTAATCTTTTACCAGTTTTCTTACCTGACATTCAAGTGATGGTTTTTGGATGTGAGTGTTTCCTCGTAAGTACAGAGCTAGCACCATACATTTCAAGCAGGAACTAGATCCTTGTCTCACTTTTTATTGCTTGGGAACCCTTCATAAATACACTGTTTTCTCTAGATCTCTCCTTAGCAGTTAGGTTTGAACTCTGAGCAGAGAAGAAATTGCCTGTGACAAAGGAATGTTAAAGCCATGTATTTGAGGCATAAGACCACACTCTTGTAATGTTTAGCAATTAACTTGTAACAAAACAAGCTTTGATATGTATATTCCTGCATTTGAGTTTGTATTTCTGAATTTGTGTATGTGTGTCACAGTGTAACATATAGGATAAATTTGGTAGTCTAGGAAACCTGTATCCCATCAGGAGAGAAAACAGATGTTCTTCCTCCTGGTAAAGAACTGCAGCTATCTATTTAGCAATTATGAATCTCTTCCCTAGATAATACCCTTGAGAAAGTCTTTCAGCAGTCAGGATCAAGAAGCACACGATTCATTTTCTTACTGTATGGGACTAAATCTTCTTACATTTACCCTTTTCTTTTAATGCCTCAGTTTAAAAAAGGTAGGTGGAAAGTTGAAGTTGAATTACGTGACTACCTTACAGGACTAAAATTTTTACTTTTTAGGATCAGTGAATAGGAGGCATTGTCAAAAATTGTAAAAGAAAGTTTCTCTGTCCTCCTACCCCCAATCCAGTTCATTCTGGTTGTTTCTAGATGTGAATTTATTTACCATTTTCTGATTTTGAGTTGTTTTGATTGAAATGATATTATCCAACTCTTACTGTGTTTCTCTGGAAATAGCCAAATCCTGTCAATTCTACATTCTTTTTCCTTCCCCGTGCTACTGCTGTGGTTGAAACCCTTATCTTTTATCTTAGGCTATTATAATAATAATCTGTCAACTTTGTTGCCTCTCCCTCTTTCCTTCCCTTCCTTCCACATGCTGTTGTACTGATCTTCTTAAAACAGAGATCTCATCATGGCTTTCCCTTTTAGAAAGACCTTCAGTGTTCAGTGGCTCCCCATTGCCTATAAAATTATGCATAGCTTGTTCAACCTAGAATTTAAGTCCCTCATTGATCTGGCCCTTAGCTATTTTTCCAGTCTGTACCATAGCACTCTTTCCCATGAGCCAAACTGAATGATTAGACCATATTTTGCTGCTTCTGTATGTATCCTCAAATCAGCCTCTCTTTCTTGGGTGCCTGTCTTTCTCTTTATCCCCTTCCCAAATCCCTGCATGTTGAAATTTTATCTTTTCCTCAGGATCTTGCCATAATGCCACTTGTAGTTCTTTAAAGGCAGACTTTGGAACTGTACTTTCTACAGAAATATGGTGAAAGTATATTTATATATATATATATAAATTCCGGGGCACCTGGGTGGCTCAGTCGTTGAGCGTCTGCCTTCGGCTCAGGGCGCGATCCCAGGGTTCTGGGATAAAGCCCCGCATCAGGCTCCTCTGCTGGGAAGCCTGCTTCTTCCTCTCCCAGTCCCCCTGCTTGTGTTCCCTCTTTCGCGGGCTGTCTCTCTCTCTCTCTCTGTCAAATAAATAAATAAATAAAATCTTAAAAAAAAAAAAAATATATATATATAAAATACATACATATATTTCTGTTTTTAAGCTAAAAAGGCTTAACCTATCTCATTTACATAGTTCACCCAAGAAAATAGGAGTAACCTTTCCAAATGCAAATGCTTAATATGTAAAGTTTCACTGCCATGTTTAAGACTTTTTTTTTTTTTTACAGGGGGCATGTCAGAATATCTTTATTATAATGAGGGAAAATCAGAATGTTTTCATATGATTTAATTATAGATTGATAGAAAAACTACAAAACCATGGATTAATAATTTTTAGATAAAACATGTATGAGAAACTGTAGTCCCCAAATTATGATTAACATTGAGCAAGTTAAATTCACCATCTTACAAAAGAGACTTTGTAGATTCCAAATAATAGAGTTAGAAAACTTGAGTATGATATGGGTAGAATATCTTTCCTATTACATGGCATGAAATAAAACTGCTAACCAATGCATGCATTTTTCTGAAGGCAGATTCTGCCTACCATACTGTTTAGGACTCATAATAGAAAGGTTAATACCAGTAGTTTGCACCCAAAGCAAAACTGAGAGCTAAATAATGGTGTACTGTTGCACAACTCTAAGAGGGACTGTTACCTTGTAGTTTATGTAAATATCCATAGAACAATATATACCCTGTTCAGAAAGGAAAATCTTTCAGCTCATATTAGAGTGTGTGAACTAATAAAGACCTATGAGTTCTTTAATTTGGGAGGCTTTTCTGATTGAGAAAAAATGTAGTCTGAACCTTAGGCAAACTCCAAAATCACCATGCATCTGCACATAACATTTGGAGTGATACCATCAGCCACAGGAACCATTGAGTTGCCCAGACATCGCAACCAAATCTCAAACTGGAGTAAAAGAATAACTGGCACACGTGTATTCTGCAGAGGGCACATGTTTACAACTCTCAGTACAGAGAAGAAAACCCTCCCTCAGAAACCTTAGCAATTTGACATTGGGAAGTTGGGATTCCATGGCCACCTTTCTCACTTAATGTGCTTACATTCCACTTCTAAACATCCAGCCCAACATTTTCTTATTTTGTGAGCTGGATTTTTCTTTATTTTTAATTCTTATTTTGAAATAATTTCAAACTACTGTAAGAGTTAGAAAAAATCTTTATCTTTCACCTAGTTCCCCCAATTGTTAACATCTTACTTCCATAGTACAGTTGTCATAATCAGGAAATTAACAATAATATAATCCTGTTAACTAATCTACAAGAATTGATTCAGATTTTATCAAGTCTGTCACATTCTTTTTCTGGGCCCAGATTGATCTAGGATCATATTACATTTAGTGGTTATAACTTTATAGTCACTTTTTATCTGGGACAGCTACTAGGTTCACTAGTCTTTGTCTTTAATAACCTTGACACTTTTAAGAGTACAGCAGTTATTTTATAGAATGTCTTTCAGTTTGGGTTTGTCTGTTTCCTCATGATTAAATTCCAGCTATGCTGTTTTGGCAGAAATGCCGTGGGAGTTGTTCTATCCTTCTTGGAGGCATACAAATAAATAGGATATTTATAGTTTAATAACAGAAAACTTCTTTATTAATACTGAGAAACCAAAAGCTTAAATATCAATAAGCCTTAAGTAGTTTGAAAATGTATCGTGCAAATTCTAGGAATATGTAATTATGTCTCTGAGAGATCAAATTATGATACAGGAAGTATATTTGATTTTACTGCTTTCTGTTCAGGAAAAAGTCATCTACCATTTTGTTTTCTGTAGCAAAGGTAATGAGAATTTTCCTATTTGTTGCCCAGAAGATGCGATAGGAATATATTGGAAAATAAGATGTGTGATTAATCAATAAAAGGTAAAATCTTGATAGGAGAGGGACCTCATCTCATTTAAAACAAATGGTTTCATTGACTTTGAAACTGTATGACAGGCAAATCGATTATTGATAGTTCCCCTAGAAGTATCTGGTTAAAAAAAAAAGAATAATTATTCTGTCTTGAGAAGATGACTGTTCCTTTGATCCTTTATGCTATCATGTAAGAAGAGTAGATAGCATATTTTAATTCTCAGGTCACATCAGATGTAGAAAAGGAATTATACCATATTCCAAGAAGAACACCCTATTTCTACTAATTTCTTTGTTGGAGGATTTTAATCTTTAGTTTTCCTGGTCTCTACTATAAATATAAGCATTTCTCATCCTTCTTGAAAAAATCAGATATTCTGCTTGAAGATTACGCTAAGTGCATGTTTCCCTTTATTTTAAATAGGAAAAACTTTAATATGTTACATCCAAAAACCCTCATTCAGTTTCCTGAAATATGGTGAAAGACCTGTATCAATGAAACACATTATCATGTTGGAAAGTAAATGCAAAAGTAAGCATCCTGATCCTAAAGCAAGTAATATACTTGTTAACAAACAGTTGCTTTTTATGTAGTAGTATGTACACTTTGTATGCCATACCATACAAAGACATTATCTTTACAATATGCGCATCAAACAATATACAGCAATAAATATATTTGTTAGAAAATAATGCATTTAAAGTTTACTGTGGGAAAAAAGGGCAACTTTCTGTAATAAATTGTCACTCAAGTGAGGTGGAGCTTGAAAAAAGTTAAGGAGAGTTCAATTAGAGAGTTCTCTTACTTGTTGAAAGAGATGGTGGGATGGGGTCGCCTAGTTGGCACAGTCAGTTAAGTGGCAGACTCTTGGTTTCAACTCAGGTCATGATCTCAGGATCATGGGATCAAACCCTGTTTAGAATTCTCTCTCTCTCTCTTTCCTTCTGGCCCTACCCNGCCCCCCCCCCCCCCCCCCCACTCACGCTCTCTTTCTGTAAAACAAATAAATCTTTAAAAAAAGAGAAAAGAAATGCTGGAATGGCTTGAATGAGCAAAGAAGGAAGAAACTATTTCAGACAAACAGAAACCCAGATGAGCTAATGTACAACTGTAGTCTTCTGAACAGGAAGGTTTTGATAAATTATTGGAGGATGTAATTAGCGCTTTAGGTTAAAAATTACAAAACGGAACTCCACACTCCTGTTGTTAACATTTATTAACCTCTTTATGACGTTCTAGTTATATTTTGAGGGTAACCCGAGACTTTTCACATGCATACTGAATTTGGGGGAAATAAATTGAAAAATTCCCACATAAATATTGGTCAAAAAGCATTATATTGAGAGAGAGAGATGTTCTACCCAGAATACATTCCATGGGGTATGCTTGTACATTTCATTCATTCAAACACAGTTTGGAAAGGCTTTGGGAAATAGGTCATAAGGTTCACTAATCATCAATAGTTCTTGGCTAAGATAATTACAGTAACATCAAAGAAGGATGTGGCCCTCTATTTTGATGACCTATTTTGATACTTTGAGACAGAGCTATGATTAAAGTGAGACGAGGGGCACCTGACTGGCTCAGTCGGAAGAGCGTGCAACTCTTAGTCTCAGGGTCATGAGTTTGACCGAGCCCCACACTGGGTGTAGAGATGACTAAAAAATAAATAAATAAACTTTAAATAAATACATAAAGTGAGATGAATCTAGCCTAGCTTAGTGTTGTCATCATGTTACTAGCCAAACATGTACTCAGACCTAGGACAGACCCTGCTCTTTCATTTTCTGCTCCTTGTTTTTAGCATTTCCTCTTGCTAGGAATGCTCTTTTTTTTTTTTTTCATGATTCCTAGTCACCAAATTGCATCTTCTTGAAGATGCAGATTCCTTCTTTGATCACATCAACCTAAGTCTTTACTTCTCCGAACCTTATTAGCATTTCCTGTAAGGTAGTGCTGTTCACTTAACTTTTCTCCTGTACTGATTTTGTCTTTATCCTTTAGCGTATGTTACTTTGTGTCTTAACTTACAATCAAGTTAGAGCAAGAGCTGTGTTGTAGACTTTTTGTTCCCCACAGTGCTTAGCACAGAATCTAATATGTAGCAAACTCTTTGTGAATGTTTCCTGAAAACCCTTGGTATCTCTAAAGTTCTCACAAAACAATAGGCTACTATTATAAGATAATAAGAGTTTACTGATGAACCATATATCTACCTGGTCAATAAGATAAGGGACATATAGGTTCCAGACCTATCAAGTGTTTATTTGCAGAGAAACAGGGAGAAGTAAACTTCTAAAATCATCAATGCCCTCCTAAAATGACAGTTTCTGATTAATGGGTGAGCCATATACAAAAATAGGAAATACTGAGAGGCGACAATTTTAGGAGGATGAGTTTGGCTAGGAATGTGTTGACTTTGGGGTACTTAGGCATTCAGATCAAGGAAGGTTTATCTGTAATTTATATACATAGATAGTCTCATTTATACTTTTCTGCTATCAAAGGATAGTATAGAGCTATGGTAGCCACTAGCTACCTGTGGTTTTAAGCACTTGGAATGTGATTGATCTGAATCGAGATATACTATAGCCTAAAGACAGTGTGAAAAAAGAGTGCAAAGCGTATCATTAATTTTCCACATTGATTATGTATTGATAATTGTCTTTTAGATATATTGGGCTAAATAAAATATATTACTAAAATTAATTTAACCTGTTTTTATTTATTTAATGTACATACTAGAAAATTTTAAATTACTTATCTCACATTCGTGACTTGCATTATGTTTCTGTTGGACAACACTGGTATAGAAAGTAGGTTTAGGATTGGGACTTGAGGTATTTCACCATGTAATGTCTCTGAACTATTAGAATGGTCAGGTTCTTGACATTGTCATTAGAAAAGATTCAGATGCACTGCATACACATAAAATCACAGGGCTGAAAAGGCCTCCTGGGGAATTTTACATGCTTTAAAATATAATTTTTTTCTCCCCACCTCCTTTCTAAAGAAGCTGTCACTGAAAGTCATTTTTAATAACCAAAAAAGGGGAGAGAAGCACCATTGATTTTATTTCTCTTTGATTCTGAAGAAACAGAGATGACTTTTTCTATATGACTTGAATTTTAAAGAAACACTTAACATGTGGTGTCAGTCACGTGAACTGTACCTTGGTGTACCCAAAGAGAGGATGTTTGGTTACCTCAAAGGGGAATTTTCCCTTCGAAGAAGTATTAGAGCTAACAAATGAAAAAGGAATAGATTTGAGTACCACCCTTTTTGCAACTCCTAATAAAATAATGAATTTAAAGAATTATCAGTGACTGTAGTTTGACAAAAACAGACAACCAAACTTTATTTGCCTCCTCAGAGAAGAACACAGTACTTTCCTAGAAGTATCATTTCCAATCAATCAATCAATACATACATACATAGTAAGTAAGTAAGTCTGAATGTGATCAAGCTTCTAGACCTAACTACCTGTTTGTAGGAAATGGGAAGAATATGATACCATGAAGACACACTACAATCAGCAAAATCCAGAATGTGGGAAACTTGGCCGTATAAATTACTTTATTTTTTTTTTTAATAAATAATTGCAAGGAGAAGGGGAGAGGTGGAATGAATGGAGGAAATATGGTAGGGAGAACCTATAGTTTCAGAGAGATCTATAAGATATTAATTTATTACAATTGTCATTTGGGGGATTTTATAACATATATGATATAATTATAGAAATTTGAACACTCAAGAATATTTGATTATTGCTGGGTTTTTTTTTTAAGTATGATATTGGTATTATAGTTAAGTTTAAAGGAGACCTTATCTTTTAGAGAGAGTATGCTGAATTTTTTTCAGATGAAATACATGATATCTGGAATTTGCTTAACAGTAATTCAGTAAGGTACCAGGAGAAGTAGTTAGGGATATAGATGAAATAGGATTGGGTATGAGTTAATAATTGTTGAAGCTGGATCTATGGGGGTTTTTAACACTATTTTCTCAACTTTTGTATGTTGGGAATTTTCTAAAAGAGCACACAAAAGAATTATATAAGAAATATTTTGTACAGGGGAAAAATGTCATTCATGCAGATTTTATCGGTTGTACTTTGTTGTATCAAAAGTTCTGGGACGGGTGCCTAAGTGGCTCGGTTGGTTGAGCGGCTGCCTTTGGCTTGGGTCAAGATCCCACGGTCCTGGGATCGAGCCCCGCGTCGGGCTCCCTGCTCAGTGGGGAGCCTGCTTCTCCCTCTCCGTCTCCCAGCTCGTGCTCTCACTCTCTCTCTCTCTCTGTCTCAAATAAATAAATAAAATCTTAAAAAAAAAAAAGAAGAAGAAGAAAGAAAAGAAAGAAAGTGGGTAATTAAAAAAAAATTTCTGGGGCAAAAGTGAAAATTTTTAAAGTTTAATTCCATGATTTACTGTTTACTTTCCTAAGTATCTGCTGGGTCTGGTGATTTGACTAGTAAACAGGATTTATATTTTCATATAGCCAACAAATTGACTTTATAATCCTCCCTCAATTGCTCTTACCTTGCAAATGATGTTGAATACAGTGTTTATCATTCCTATTAAATTGGAGGTGGAGTAAAAGGGCTTTTTGAAAGTTATTAAATGCATACATAAACATGTAAGGAAAATTATCAAGTGAATATCTATGTAAACATCTATGTAACCATCACCCAGGTCAAGAAATAGGACATTGGACAACCCCTGAAGCATGTCCCTTCTCAACCATACTTCATCTTTCTCCTCCCCCATAGATATATCCATTACCTTGACATTTATAGTAATCACTTCCTTGCTCTTTGGTTTTTAACCTTTCTTAACAATATAGTTTATCTTTGCCCCATGCATTCTTCATATTTTTACTATATATTTATGTATGGATGATACTACTTTGGATGTTTTCAAACTTCATATAATTAGCACCGTCTTGTAAGTATACTTTTGAACTTGTCTTCAGTCAACATTACATTTGTAAGATTCATTTATTTTGATATATGTGGCTCTAGTTCATTCATTTTTAACTGCTGTATAGTATTCTGTTGTATAAATGTACCACTAATGTATCCATTCTCTTATTGATGGACAGTTAAATTGTTGGAAATTTTTGTGGTTCCAAATAAAGCTGCTGGATAACTTTTTATGCATATCTTTTGGTGTACATATATGAGGATTTCTCTAGAGCAGAGGTTGGTAAACTATGGCCCACAGGACAACTGCCTGTTTTTGTAAATACAGCTGTAATGAAACATCCGTGCCCATTTGTGTATGTTATTGTCAATGACTACTTTTGGCCTACAGTGCCAGAGTTGAGAAGTTGGAGACCTTTTGACCCACAATGCTGAAATATTTACCATCTGGCCTTTTAAGAAGAAAGTTCTTTGGGGTGCCTGGCTGGCTTAGTTGGTTGAGTGTCTGCCCTAGGCTCAGGTCATGGTCCCAGGGTCTTGGGATGGAGCCCCACATTGGGCGCCTTGCTCCGTGGGGAGCCTGCATCTCCCCTTCCCTCTTCCTGTCGCTCCCTTTACTTGTGCGCACCCTCTCTCTCAGGTAAATAAACAAAATCTTAAAAAAAAAAAAAAAAAAAAGGAAGTTCTTTGACCCCTTATTTTAGAAAGTGTAGCTAGGAGTAGAATTACCTGGTTAAATGGTAGTCTTCAGCTTTATTAGATTTTGCAAAGTGTCCTGCAGGCATAATTGTATGAATTCTTGCTTACTTATCTTTTAGCCAGTATTTGGTATTGTCGCAATTTTGTTTTGCAGTTGTATCTCATTGTTTACATTGCTAATTCTCTGATTACTAATGAGGCTAGAAATTATTTCATATGTTTATTGGATCTTACATTGTTCTTCCATCTTTTTCTGTTAATTGCCTGTTCATTTTTTTTGCCCATTTTTCTTATGTGTTATCTTTCCCCCCTTAATAGTTTGTGGAAGTTTTTTGTATCTTCTAGATATGAGCCCTTTATTTATTATATGCATGACTGATAACTTTCCTCCCAGTCTGTGGCTTGTCTTTTGATTTTTATTAGTGATGTCTTTAAAAAGAAACACTTTTTACTTGGAAATAATTCCAAATTTACAAAAAGTTGCAAAAATTAAAAATAGTACAAAGAATACCTGTATACCCATTATCCATATTCACTTATTGTTCACATTTTACTCCATTTGCCTTATGAATCATTTGTGTGCTTGCTCACATCCTTTCTGTGTATTATGTATGTATGTATATGTCTGTGTATGTGTATATGCATAAACACACAATTCTGAACTATTTGAAGGTAAGCTACATATGTCAGGCCTGTAGTTTTTCCCCAGATGCTGTGGTGTATATTTACTAAGAATAGAGATATTAACTTGTATAACCATAATACAGCTGTCAACTTCATAAATTTATGTTGATATAATTTTATCTAAACTACCAACTATTTTAGTTTCTTAATGATGTCATTTGATGTTTAAAAGTTTTATATTTAAATGTAATCATTTTATTAGTCTTTTTCTTATAGCCTGTTCTTTAAAAATCCTTCCCATCTCTGAGATTTTAAAATATATGTATTTTATGTATCCTTATACAATTAAAAAATTTTTGCTTTCCATATTTAGAACTTTAATCCACTTAGGAATTGCTTTTGTATATGGTGATAGATGAATTCTAATTTTGTTCTTACCCATTGTCCAGCACCATTTATTGAATAAATCACCTGTTCCCTATGGAACAACACTTATATCATACATCAAGTTTATGAAACCAAGTCTTTCCTTGGGCTACATGTCTATTCATATGTCTGGACCATGCTGTCTTAAATATAAGAGCTTTATGCTAATTATTGACATCTAGCTGGGCAAGTCTTTGCCAGCATATTCTTTTCAAATTTAGCATCTACTCTGTTTAATGGTTATATAGCAAATAACTCATGTAATCATTACCTAGTCAAAATATAGGATATTACGAGCACAATGAAGCCCTCAGTATGCCCTTCCCTGGTCGTAATTTTTGCCTTCTTTCAAGAGGTAGCCTGATTTTTCTGATAATACTTTCCTTGATTTTCGGGGCTCCTGGGTGGCTCAGTTGGTTAAGTGTCTGCCTTTGGCTCAGGTCCTGATCTCAGGGTCCTGGAATCAAGCCCCACATTGGGCTCCCTGCTTGACGGGGAGCCTGCTTCTCCTTTTCCCTCTGCCTGCCACTCCCCCTGCTTGTGCTCCCTCTCTCTCTCTCTTTCTCTTTCTCTGTGTCAAATAAAATCTTTAAAAAAAAATACTTTCCTTGATTTTCTTTATAGTTTTATCCCTGCTACTTGCCCTAAGGTACTGTCTAGATTTGCCTATTTTTGAATTTATATTCATGGACTCATTAAAGATATATAATTTTGTATGTGTTTGCCTTCCTTTGTATAACATGTAGCTGTAGTTCATTGTTATTTTGTTTTTTAATTGATGCAGATTATTTCATTGTATGACTATATCAGAGTTTATCCATTCACTATAAATGGATATTTTGGCTATTGCTAAAAGTGTTGCTTTTAACATGTGTGTTTTGTTTCTTTCATGTATATACCAAGGACTGGAATTGCTTTGTTCTGTGATATGCTTATCGTCCACTTGAGTAGATAATGGCAAATTCTTTTTCCAAAATTGTTGAACCAATTCACATTTTAACCAATAGTGTATGAGAATTCCCATTGTCTGTCCTTGCTAATGCTTGATGTTGTTCATGTTCTTAATTCTATTCTGGTAGGTGAGTATGTGGCTTCAATATGTATATACCTGATAACTAAATGAAGTCAAACCTCTCGTTTCGTGTTTATTAGTCATTTAGATATCCTCTTTTGTGAATGACCTATTTTAAGTCTTTTTCTAGTCTTTCTTTTTATTTGTCTTAATAACTTATAGGGGTTTATTCTATCTTCTGGGTGTTAAACCTTTATATGTTGAGTAGATGGCTCCTCCCACTCCATGGCTTACCTTTTCACTCTCTTAACAGAGTATTTTGTTTTGTTTTTTGATGAACAGAAGTGCTTGATTTCATTGTAGTAAAAAGTTACCAAATTTGAATTCATGCTCTACCACTTACCTACTGTATGACCTTGGCCAGCTTTGAGCTTTAGTTTACTTATCTGTGAATAGTTGGTAATAATATCCATGTTAAAGGGTAATTGAGAAGATTAAATGAGATAAAGCACTTATTATAGAGCTTTTCACTTAGCAGTCCCTCAATAGATGTTAATTGCCTTCCCCATCGTTTAGGGTGCTCATTTTCATACTGTCTTTTGGGAAATTGGGTAGTATTCATGAGCTATTTGCAAATGAATGTTTTGGAAATTAGAATCTCTTATAATTATCCCAGGAATTTAGAAGGTAGCCTAAAATAGTAAATCATAATTAATTTGCCCAGAGAACTAAAATGTAACATTTTCTCTGATGAAAAGGATTTATACTCAATATGGGACTCCCGAATAATAAAATTCCTGATTGGAGCATCTTATCCAGAAAATGAGAAGCTATATAGTTAAAAATGATCTAAAACCTATACATAATGCATCATATTTTAAAACTAAGGGTAGATCTCTTTGCCTCCAAGAAGAAAGCAAGGTTTCTTAAATGACAAGAAATTGCTTATCACTCCAGCTCAAAGTACTTTGCCCCTTCTAGGAACTTTCTGATGCTTATTGATGATTTTCATTTTGCCCTATTCCATCATTCCATTCATTCAACAAATATTTATAGAGCACCTCTTATTATATATCAAACCCTATGCTAGATGAAAGGGACAGAGCACTGAGAAATATAGACTCAATAGTTGCCTGAAGGTAGCTAAAAAGAAGAGTGGAAAAAAATTTTTTAAAGGTTATATACTGTATACTAAAAAAGCAATCCTAGCGTTCTGGTAATGGAGAATTGTTCACAATGGACCAGCCTTCCCAAACATAATTATACTCTGGACAAAATATTATACTATAACTGTTATATATAAAATATAAATTTACATACACACATATCACTGTAAGCATACTTTAATACTTAAAAGCATAAAATATCAGAAGGTACTGGAGACCAACCAAAAGCCAGGAGTAAACACTTGGAATAAAGAAGCAGGATAAAAAATATTCGTAGATAAGTTTGTTTTTATGGCTTTTTGCCTGAGAGCAGTAACTAATTGGCATGACATGGGAGTGGCTAGAACTCAGAAAAAAATTCAGTCTTACTGGCTTCGGGAATCAGAAGGGAGGCTACTACAGCAGCTGGAAAGTGAAAGGGAATTAACAGAGGGAGAAGCCCTAATAATGCATATAAGCATTTGACAAATTTTTGATCCTTGAACAAACATCAACTGTCTTTAGAGGAACATAACAGAATCCATAGCTTACAAAGTATCATTTACAAAGTCTAGGATGTAACCCAAAATCACCAGAAATATGAAGAAACTGGAAAATTTGATGCATGATCAAGAAAAAGCAGTCAGTAGACACTGACTCTGGGATGACCCAGAGGTTAGAATTAGCAGATGAAGATTTTAAAACAGCTATTTTGATTACGTTCAAGGGTATAAAATATGCATGTAAGGAAATAACAGACATGAAATCTCAGAGAAAGGAAACTATAAAAGAGAATTAAATAGAAATTCTAGAATTAAATTCTAGTATTTTTACTTTATCTGAAATAAAAGTTACAAATGAGCTTAATAGCAGATTGAAAATGTCAGTGAACTTGAAGACCAAAAAAGACTGAGAAACAGATGGAAAATATATTCAAAAAATAAATATAAAAGAGCAGTGCTTCAGTGACCCATTGAACAATATTATAAAATGTAATACATAACGTTGGAGTTCCAGAAGGAGAGGAGAAAGAAAATGGGAATAATATATTTAAAGAGATAATGGGAGAGAGCTCCTCAATTTGGTGAAAGATAAAATTGTACATACTCAAGAGATGTATAGTCAAATTGATGAAAATCAAAGATGAGAAAAATATTAAGAATGGAAAAGATAAAACATGCAAAGAGTAATAGGCATGTGAAAACTGGAGTGTTCCAGTTAATAGCAGGTAAATAGACCTTGAGACCGAGTAGTATCAGAGATAAACAAGGACATTTCAGAAAGATCAAAGGATCGAGTCATCAGGAAAAGCATAAGAATCAAACAGACCTTCAAGATAGACAAATTGGACAGGATTAAAGGAAGAAAGAAGTAAGTCCACAATCATAATTGGAGATTTTAATACCTACTCCTTTGTCCATCAGGATAACAGTCACCCACCTTGACTTAATTGACATTAATAGACCACAAAACCAGTAATTGCAGAATATGCATTCTTTTCCAGCGTATGTGGAACATCTAAAAAGGCTTTCAGGTTCTTCCTTTTGCTGGCCTCTTTCTCTATACCATCATCTCCACCAACTGCCTCATCTCATCTGCCTTCAGTCCCATCTCATCTGCCTTCAGTCCCATCTCATCTGCCTTCAGTCCCATCTCAGCCTGGCTCAGGAATCTACATTGAATTCTCTCTTGAATTTTTATCACCTCTTTATTTGGATTTTATGACCTAGACTGTTCAAAGTATTGTTACTTCTGTATATCATAATTATTCATTTAGTCTTCTCTATGGATGATATCGGAATCTTCTCTCATTGTAACTCTTTTCTAAACATTCCTGCCAGTTTTAACCCACATACTTTTAATCTTGGTATTTCTTAAAATAATTAGTTTATTTTATTTTTGTTTTCAGTGTTTTAATAGGTTTGAGAGGATTTCCTATTCAAAATCCTGTCCTAAAAACAAGGAACAGAGCAGACTTATATTTTTGTTTCTGTAGAAGACAGTAACTAGAATCAGTTAAATAAGAGGGGGAACGGGCTGTTCTATTTGTACATGGTTTCAAGCTGGTACAGAAAACATTTTCAGGGAGTAAGCTACAAAATATTACTTAGGTCCTTAAATATATCTTTTACTACATATAATTATAATTAGTCTCATTTTGAAAGCCATACTTAATTTTACACTATTTGTTATGGGGTTTTACAGTATCGAAATGATTTTGAGGACTAGAACTTACTAAGGGAAGGAAATATTTAAGCTTGAATATAAACACTAACTTCAGCAGGTATACATTTAATAGTGGTTTTCCCTCAGGTCCTGCTAACCACAAGTACTTACCTGGCAGGTTCTGTTTCCTAGGCTAAGGATGCCCAGAGGACTTTGTCATAAAAGAGCTGAGTTATGACCTTCGCTTATTAAAATATGCAGATATAGGTAAATATTCTGTAATAATCTGCATTTAAGGTCTTGCATTTTAATAAAGACATGTACTTTGTCCCTACTCCAGTGTATGACTCTTAAGGTCAGAGAGTTCCAACCTCTTTCCAACTTGCAAACCTCTTCTCTCTGTCTTAAGCCTTTTGAGCAAGCTCGTGTGATAAGTATCCTCCAGTCTCTTCAGAATAAAATATGATCAGCTCCCCTTTCAGGACTTTGGGACCTTGTCAGTGAATCAAGAACTTACTTTTCAAATTCTGCATCAGAAGTTGGTAAAATATCGTTTGATGGGTATAGAGTTTCAGTTTTGCAAGATGAAAAAAGTTCTGGAGATGGATGGTGGTGATGGTTGCACAACAGTGTGAATGTACTTAATGCCACTGAATTGTACATTTAAATATGGTTAAGGTGGTAAATACTAGGTTGTGTATATTTTACCACAAAATAAAAGTTGGGAAGAAAATTTAAGAAGGCCTTGAACTATTTTTTTTCTTATGAAAATGACATTGGCCCCAGAGGCAGAATGCATCTTGCTGTTTTTTGAAAGCTACCCTAGCTCCTTACAGTCAATACATATGAATTGTAATATAATAGTATGCATAAAAAGCGTGGATAGTACAATGATTTTTCTGTACCATGGGGTTCAGAAATCATTTGGGAGAAGTAAAGACTAGGTAGCCAGTGTTTATCTACCATATCCTAAAATTTGTATTTGTCACTCCAAAAAAATGTGTATAAATTACCTTGATTTTAAGGGAAAACAAATTTTTACTCCACATTCCAAGATTTCACATGATAGTCTAATTATAGCGTTTCCAAATATTCCCATTGTTTAAAAACAGAGAACTTGATGATGGAAAAGCAGGCTCCTTTTTGTTGTCCCTCCCCACCTGAATTTTTATTTTGAAATGAATAACAGAATTTAAAAGGGCTTTCTGATTTATTCTATCCCTACTTCTCCCCTGTCCCCATTACTACTTTTATATAAAAATATTCCTGAAAGTTACTTCTTTTGTTGTTTAGAAATTTGAGAACGCAATTGTGTTAGAGACACCTCAATCAGATTATGGTAGTAATGGAGTTACAAGAGAAAAATAATTCTGACTCATACAAAATTACCAGAAGGGGAATTTTTAGGTTTATTAAACAGAAGGGACAATTGGATTGGTTTAGTCATCAAAATAAACTGTGACCTGCTAGATTCCCAAGTTACAGATTGTGCTTGAATTTTCCACTGGGAATGAAACATTCCACTGTCCCTTTTTACTGTTTAACTTAAGCTGCAGTGAACACTGGGAGAATGGCCCTGTGGCTGAGCTGCTTATTTTTTTTTTTTTTAATCTATTCATTTTATACTTTCAGACAGATTTTTCCCTGGGGTGAAACAAAGGTTAACTGAAATTTCCTCTGTTGTGTACCTGAACGAATCAGCAGTTTGAGAAGGAAATCCCATTGATGGGCCAAGAGAGTGACAGGCTCTATTTAAAGAATTCCCCCAACTGTGTGGTAGACCAGCCATGCCATGAATTTAACTGTTCCTGTGGTCCACATACTTGTACCCACCAAAAAAGAGAGAGAGAGAGAAAGCGACTTTGTTCTGCAAACGTAGCCCTAAGCTTTGAAAACCACGAGCCATTGAGTTTTGTGAATTCAAGTTAGACAGCAACAGAGGCCAAGACTCTAGGGGAACAATATCTGAAAAAGGGAGTACACAAAAACAGGTAGAAACTGTTTAACTGTTTTATTTCTCTGTGTGTATACAGATTTATGTGTGTTTATGCACACATCCCAAAAAAGCTATGCCTTTTTCTCATGTTATGTAGCTGGTCCTAATTATATTTAAGCAGTGATGTTTGTTACATTTTTAAATTTGCTAAATTTTTTTTTGTTTTTATAGCTTTTTTGCACCATAAAAGTATTCTGGTTTTAGCAGGACCTATTGTATGTATTAGAAGTGAGAGTAAACACAGTATGAGTTTAAATGGTTTAAAATAAAAAAATGGACCTTTATATTACCTCTGCAGGAGCTTTACTGTCAGGGGGGCAGCTCATGTATTTTGTATTTTTCCTGTTTAAGGGAAGCTGCTTTAAATATGAAAAGATGGTATTTTGAGTTGGATTAAACATCCTTAATTCATGTGTATTTAACCTCAGGACTTGTGAGCCTTGTTGAAAATCCAGCTTTAACACTGCCTAGTAGGCCTCAATAGTGCATACTACGTAGGGATTATAAATAGTCATAGTCTTTTTCTGAGGTGGAGGGTATCGTATATTCCCAGGGGGCATGAAGTATTTGGGTATCTAACAAATATTTCACATACATTGCTAATTTATATTTCTATTTACAAATTTAGCATTTAATTTTTTTAAAACCCCTTCCTTTGTTATTTGAAACTTTTGTTACCAAAGTTTCTTAAGTGTATCTTTCTCTGTAGTGTGGATAAGAGCTTACAGAGATTTTGTAAAACACTAGAATTAAGAGAGAAAATAATACAGAGTGATAGGTGTCTGTCTAGGAACTTGGAGCAGGTACCATTTGAGTTGGTTCCTGGGGGGGTGCAGGATAGGAGTTTATTTTAAAGATCATGTAGGGGCTGGATTCATGCTCACAAATGAGAAATTAAAATCTAGAGAGAGAAAATTATTAGTACAATATTATTCAGTATGTTTTGGAAGGACCTAGGTCTCAATTCATATCTAGTGTTTACTTACACAATAAACTGCCTCTCTCTTTTATTCTGAGATGGTACTCTAAAAATCATTTCTTATTTGTCAATTATACCTCAGAAAAGCTGAGGAAAATATCACTTCTCTCTTAACTCTTTTTCTTGTTCTATTTCCTGACTTTTTCTTGTCTCATTCTTGTCTGTTCCTTGTCTTTTCTCATTCCTCTCTTATTTTTCAATACTGGTCCTCCTGCAAATAGTTTATAGCATTGTTAAGTTAAGAGCAGGATTTGGGGGAGTAGAGCTAACCAGATATTCCATATGGTCTATAAAGGGCTACATTGTTCTTGGATGTTATTTTTTAAGAATCAGAATTGTATTTACGGTGTTGGTTAAGTAAGCTATGAATCAATCAAATACTCATTAGTTGATGCTTACATAAATAGAAGAGCTAACCAATGCAGTAGTTAGATGCTAATTGATTTTTAACGATTCGTAAAAACAACTGACATCTTTTTCTTTAAAGATTTTATTTACCTTATTTGAGAGAGGGAGCATGTGCACTCATGAGTAAGGGGAGGGAGCAGAGGGAGAGAATCTCAAGCAGACTCCCCCACTGCCGCAGGGCTTGATCTTACGATCCTGAGCGGAAACCAAGAGTCAGAGGCTTGCCTGAGCCACCCAGGCACCCCCAACTGACATCTTTTTTAGGAAATCACTTAATTCTTCCAATTTCATTCTTTAAATAATATTAATTGAGCTCCTGCTATGTGCCAGACACCATACAAGGTGATAGAGATACACTGGAGAGTAAGAAGAAAATAGTTCCTGACCTCTATTATAGACTTGAGTTAAACAATTAGGAAGTTGGGACATTATTTTTATGAAACCTCAGTCAAGATTCTCTCTAAATAGAAGACTAAGTCTGCTCTTCAGATAATACCATTATTCATATCCAGGATATAATCCTGTGTTACAAGTAGAAAAGTGCAATTTGAAATTCAACAAGTTGTTTCATTAGTAGTTGCCATGTACTACATAAAAAATAATATTGTGGAGATTTTCCATAACAACTTTATTATGGACAAATGGGAGACTATTGATAAAAATAATGTAGAGGTGGTGATAGCATTTTGGTTAAGAGCATGGTTTGGAAGTGAACCTCCAGTCAGCCAGCTTTGTGACATTAAACAAATAATTTAAAAATTCACATAAACCTTGGGGCGGCTGGGTGGCTCGGTTAAGCATCCAGCTCTTGGTATTAGCTCGGGTTATGAGTTCAGAACTTGTGGAGCCTACTTAAAAAAAAAAAAGAAGAAAGATTCACATAAATCTCATCTTTTTCATTTGTGATATAAGCGTGAGAAACAGTCTTGATTTTTTTTGAAGCTTTTATTTATCTGAAAGAGAGCGCACAAGCATAAGGGGGAGGGGCAGAGAGAGAGGGAAAAGCAGACTCCCCACTGAGCAAGGAGCCTGATGTGGGGCTCAATCCCAGGACCCTGAGATCATGACCTGAGCTGAAGGCAGCCACCTAACCTACTGAGCCACCCGGGCACCCCCAGTCTTGATTTTCTTGATTTTCTTCCTCTAGAATGGTCTGTTGGTGGGGATTAAAAAGGAATTCTGTATATATTACATATATTTTCTTTGTCTGAAGGTATTGCACATTAAAATTAATTTCCTCAAAAATCAAGATGAACATTTGTATAAAAGTATACTGTCATCTAGCATGAGTTTTTTTAAATGTGTTTTCCTTTGAACTCCAAGTTTTATGTAATAATTTCTAATTCTCCATAACTTCTTGCTTGTTCTATAACAGTCTTATCTTTGAGTAATAGTTATCGTAGGTACATTCGTAAATATTTGTGTTTTGAATTTAAAGACAATTCTGTCAGTAATCTTTCTGGAGCTATATTGAAGCTTGAATAGCTGATGGGGCTTGTTTTCCATGCAATATCCAAATCCTCTCTCACATACTAAGTCATCTGGTGCCATGTTAGAAGGTAGAAGTTTTAAGGTAATAGGGCTCCAAGTTTTAAATGAGTATTTCTGTTATGGTCATCAGACTACTCAAACAGTTGTCCATCTACTGTCTCCAGTTTCTGTCCTCCAATTCTATTCAGTTCAGTCGAGTTTTGCCTTATTGCTTCATCTGGACTTATCCTGTCAGGATCACCAGGGACTTTGCAAATAAATATAGGAGGCAGTTCTCAGTCTTTATCTTACCCTGACCTTTCAGTGGCACTCCCTATAATTGATAACACCTCTTCTTTGCTATCTTTTCTTTAGTTGGCTTTCAGGGCATTCACCCTTCCTCTCAGCAGGTTTCCTCTTATTTCACTGCTTACTCTCTCTTAAGTCCTTGCTGCTCTTTCTTCTTTCACTATACTCATTCCCTTGGTAGTGTCACCCAACCTTGTTCTAAACACCATCTCCATGCCACACTTGGCAAGTTTATATTTCCAGTTCAGATCTGTCTTCTTCTTCTTTTTTTTAAGATCGTATTTATTTACTTGCGAGAGCACGAGTGGGGAGGAGGGGCAGACAGAAGAAGAAGCAGGCTCCCTACTGAGCAGGAAACCCAACTCGGGGCTGTTCCCAGGATCCCAACATCATGACCTAAGCCGAAGGCAGACGCTTAACCGACTGAGCCACTCGGGTGCCCCAGATCGGTCTTCTTCTTCTTCTTCTTTTTTTTTAAATTTTTTATTAGCTTTTTAAAAAAATTTTTTTTATTATGTTAGTCACCATACAGTACATCCTTAGTTTTTGATGTAGTGTTCCATGATTCATTGTTTGCGTATAACACCCAGTGCTCCATGCAATACATGCCCTCCTTAATACCCATCACCAGCCTATCCCAATCCCCCACCCCCCTCCCCTCTGAAGCCCTGTTTGTTTCCCAGAGTCTATAGTCTTCTTGTGGTTCATTCCCCCTTCTGTTTACCCCCCCCTTCATTCTTCCCTTCCTTCTCCTACCAATCTCCCTGCTATTTCTTATGTTCCATAAATGAGTGAAACCATATGATAATTGTCTTTCTCTGCTTGACTTAATTTCACTTAGCAGAATCCCCTCCAGTCCCGTCCATGTTGCAGCAAATGTTGAGAAATCGTTCTTTCTGATGGCTGAGTAATATTCCATTGTATATATGGACCACATCTTCTTTATCCATTCGTCTGTTGAAGGGCATCTTGGCTCCTTCCACAATTTAGCTATTGTGGACAATGCTGCTATGAACATTGGGGTGCATATGGCCCTTCTCTTCACTACGTCTGTATCTTTGG
>NC_048224.1:26725454-26762954 GCF_002007445.2 Ailuropoda melanoleuca
TAATAATTTTTTATTATGTTAGTCACCATACAGTACATCCCTAGTTTTTGATGTAAAGTTCCATGATTCATTACTTGCATATAACACCCAGTGCACCATGCAGTACGTGCCCTCCTTAACACTCGTCACCAGCCTATCCCATCCCCCCTCAAAGCCCTCAGTTTGTTTCCCAGAGTCCATAGTCTCTTGTGGTTCATTCTCCCTTCTCTTTACCCCCCCTTTCTTCTTCTCTTTCTTCTCCTACCGATCTTCCTACTTCTTATATTCCATAAATGAGTGAAACCATATGATAATTGTCTTTCTCTGCTTGACTTATTTCACTTAGCATTATCTCCTCTAGTCCTGTCCATGTTGCAGCAAATGTTGAGAAATCGTTCTTTTTGATGGCTGAGTAATATTCCATTGTATATATGGACCGCATCTTCTTATAATCCATTCAGCTGTTGAAGGGCATCTTGGCTCCTTCCACAATTTAGCTATTGTGGACAATGCTGCTATGAACATTGGGGTGCATATGGCCCTTCTCTTCACTATGTCTGGGGTAAATATCCAGTAGTGCAATTGCTGGATCATAGGGTAGCTCAATTTTTAACTTTTTAAGGGACCTCCACACTGTTTTCCAAAGTGGCTGTACCAACTTGCATTCCCACCAACAGTGTAAGAGGGTTCCCCTTTCTCCACATCCTCTCCAACATTTGTTGTTTCTTGCCTTGTCAATATTTGCCATTCTAACTGGTGTAAGGTGGTATCTTAGTGTGGTTTTGATTTGAATTTCCCTGATGGCTAATGATTTTGAACATTTTTTCATGTGTCTAGTTAGCCATTTGTATGTCTTCATTGGAAAAGTGTCTGTTCATATCTTCTGCTCATTTTTTGATTTGATTATTTGTTTCTCGTGTATTGAGTTTGAGAAGTTCTTTATAGATTTTGTATACCCATCTTTTATCTGTAGTATCATTTGCAGATACCTTCTCCCATTCTGTGGGCTGCCTCTTAGTTTTTTTGACTGGTTCCTTGGGCTGTGCAGATCAGTCTTAACACAAGACTAAAAGCTTCCTCAGCATCTTCATTTGGATGTCTGATATCGCAAATCCAATGTGTCTAAAATTGAATTTCTCTTTCCCCTAAAACCCGATCAGTTGCAGTTTTCAGTTGCATTAATTCTATCCTTTTAGTTGCTCAGGTCAAAAACCTGGGAGTCATCCTCGTACCCTGTTTTTCTCTCTTACATTCATATCTAATTCATCAGGAAATCTTGTTGGCTCTACCTTCAGAATATATTCAGGATTCTTCCACATCTTAGTACATCCACTGCTATCATCCTTGACAGAATTCTTACAGTAGCCACCTCACTGCTCTCCTTGCTTCAGAGCCCTCCATTGACTTCCCATTTCACTCAGAATAAAAGCAAGAATTCTTATAAGGCCTACAGGGCCCTTCATAATCTGGTATCCTGTACTTCTTTGACCTCACCTTCCCCTTAGCTTACTCTGCTGTAGCCACACTGGCCCCCCTGCTATTTCTCAAACACATCACAAGTATTTCTACCTTAAGGAGTTTGCTTTTGCTGTTCCTACTGCCTGGGATGCTCTTACCCCAGAAGTGCATGGCTAATTCCCTGATCTTTAAGTTCTTAAGTAAGTATCAATGAGGTGTACTCTATCCACATTCTGTGAAGTTGTAACTTCTACCTAACGCTACCAATTCCCATTATCCTGCTCTACTTTTCTTTTTTCCAAAGCACTTACTACTGCTAACATATATCATTTACTTATTATGTTCTGTTTATTGTCTCTCTTCCTGCCCCACCAGAATATAAGTTCTACAAAGGCAGCAATCTCTCTTTTGTTCATTAATATATCCTAAGGACCTAGAATGGTGGAATATGGCAGTAGCTCAGTAAATACTTGTTGAATGAGTGATAAGAATTGGTAATAATTATATGTTCAGTTTTACCCTCATTATACTGTCAGTCTCATTACACCCAATTTTTGTTTAGGGGTTTGGGCGGGGTTTTTTTTTTTCTTTTAGCATTTGTAACTATTTCTAAGAATTTCTATTTCATGACTTTTATTCTATCTTAGAAGTCTTCCAAAGAACAGAGAGAAAATTTACTTTTCTTAATAGAATAAAACTCTATCTCAGATTTAATATATGGGTCCATTGGATCCTTTTATAAATCTAAGGTACATCATGGGATCCTAGTGATCTTATTTTTACCATACTTTGAAACATTCTGTTATTTCATCATCTTAAAAATAGTTTTATCATTACTCTTCAATTATTCCCAACTATGCTAAAAAAACACTAAAATAATAAGAAAACAGATGATGGAATTGCCTAGAAGGATGATATCATAGTGAAGTTAAGTCTTCATCATCCTTCTTACTTTGTTGCCCAAAATATTACATTATCTTTCAAGAATGTATAAAAGAAGTCTGGAGACACCATTTTTTTAGCTTTGGTTGAACAAAGTTGAGAATTCAGCATTTTACATTTTCTGCCCCAAATGCAAGTAGAAGAAAATTGACAAAGGAAGACATTTCACAGTTACTAGTTCAATCAAAACATAAATGCAAGGAGACAGATGGTAGTACCTAGACTTTAATAATGTGAAGAACTTGGTCTTTCAAGTAAAGTCTCAGACTTTGATTTTTTCCAGTGGATATTATAGATGAATTTTCTCAAACTTAAGAATTGATGAATGAATGTATTTCTAAATACGAAAAAAGGAAATAGGGTATTCTCATCTACTCAGTCATTCAACAGGAAGTTCTTTACCACACAATATTTTATGATGAGAATCTGTACCATCCTGCTTTGGTAAAAAGACATGTGGCTGTATTCTTTCATATTTTATAGTATTTGTGTACCAAAATATCCTTGATATGGTTTGTATGAAGTGGATAATCACTAAAGGCAGATGTGAATCCAGAGGTGACTGGAAGGGAATAGATGATACAGAAGTGAAAAAAGCTAATGGATCAGTCATTTTAATTTGTGTTTGTAAGTTGAAAAGTGAAAGTGTTTTCAACTATTTAGCAAAGAAGAGGTATATTTGAGATGTGGCTTAGTAACAAAATGGATGTGTTTCGAGTTCATAGATAGTCAATGAGTAGTTGGTTGTATTTCAAGATGTTGCCCATTTCTATATTTAACGTCAAAAACTGGACTATATGAAATAAAAATTTTGGTTTGCCATGTTTAAGTTCTTATTAGGATTTCTGATAAAATTGTTACTCCTTACCTCTTTATTTCTCTGTAAATTATTTGTGAGATAACTTAAATTATAAAATGGGTCCGTTGGACCCTTATGATTGGTGATGACTATTATAATGCAGCAGGCACTTAATGAACAGGTACTTCCCTAATCCTGGAGATATCAGAAGGACTAAAGGTCCCTCTATCCTAGAGAGACAAGGTGCTAGTGGTTAGCATAGTGGTAAGTAGACTTCCAGGCCAAGTAAATGAAACAACTAGGCTGGTATTAAATACAGGAAAATTAAAGCATTGTATAAGAAAGGAAACAATACATGGTCATAAGATGGAAGAAAGGAAACAACTACGTGGTCATAAGATGAATATTATCTTAACCTGAGAAAGGGGATGGATGGAGAAGAAATTCAGATAGAATGTCATAAGAAAAGTAAATCCTCTCTTACTTTACTAGGAAGTTAGATACTAATGTTTAAAATAGATAAATCCAGGGGCACCTCAGTGGCTCAGTCGGTTAAGCATCTTGACTCTTGATTTAGGCTCGGGTAATGATCTCAGGGTCCTGGGATTGAGCCCCGGTTGGGGCTCAGTGGGGAGTCTGCTTGAGATTCTCTTCCTCTTCCTCTGCCCCTCTCCCAGCTTGCTCACTCCTCTCTCTCAAAAAAAATAAATTTTTATAAAGATTTTATTTATTTCTTTGAGAGAGAGAGACAGAGATAATGAGAGAGAGCAAGAGCGGAGAGAAGAGGGAGAAGTAGGCTCCCTGGGACCATGAACTGAGCCGAAGGCAGACACTTAACCAAACGAGCCACCAGGTGACCTAAATAAAAATAATTTAAAAAATAGATAAATCTATAAGGAGCAGAAGGAACATTATTTAGAAGTATCCAGCTGAATACCAAAAGAAATAGCTAAAGACTTGAACGTGTTTGCCTCTGGAGGAGTGCGGGCTGAAATAGGGAGGAGAGAACTGCTGTGTTTTTTTTTTTTTCTTACATGCTTTTTTAGTGTTAGAGCTTTTAAAACCATATTCATATGTTACTTTGATAAAAATTAATAATAATTTTTAATTAATATTGATTATTAATTAATAAAATCAATTTTTTTATTAATTTCCTTTTAAAGAGAAAAGCTAGCTGGTATGTATGAAATGAAGGCACAGGGACACCTGGATTTGACATGAGGAACAAATAGTGATGATTGGAAGGAAACCAAAATATTGGCTTAGAAAGACATTTTAAAGGGAGATGTTATAGAATTGTAAGACCTGGCCTGGTTGGATAATGAGAGTGAAGCATTGGGTTAAGATGAAAATAAATCTTGTTTTGAACCATAAATAACAACAGGGAAGAAAGTATTTGAGCCATTTTCAATTGTGGTTGTGAAGATGAGTTTTTCTTTGGATATGTTATGTTTGCAGTGACTACTGTAATCATTTGTGTTATATCCTGTAAACAGTTATAAACGTAAGCCGGACATGTTTGGTCTTAAGATTTGGGGAAAGATTTGCAGAAAATACGATCTTCCAAAATAATAAAAATGAATTGTTGTGGAGTGACTGGTTTTACCAAGAAGGGAGTGAACCAAGAACCAGATGTTGAAGAAAATGCATGTGCTTACACACAAAGTTAATAATAGGTAAAGAAGACAAAAAAAAAAAAAGATTTAGGAAGGAGACTAGGAAGTGTAAAACAGAATTAGGAGGATGACTGAAAGATACAGATACCAAATTTATATAGCCTTTAAGTCTTTTTTTTTTTTTTAAGATTTTATTTGAGAGAGAGAGTGAAAGAGAGAGCACGAGCGGGGTGAAGGGCAGAAGGAGAAGCAGACTCCCCACTGAGCAGGGAGCCTGATGTGGGACTCCATCCCAGGATTCTGGGATCATGACCTGAGCCGAAGGCAGATTCTTAACCGATTGAGCCACCCAGGCGCCCAGCCGTTAAGTCTTCTCTAGAAATCGACAACATCATTTTTAAAACAGCCTCTTGATTGAATTTAAATATGTTTTATGTGTGCTTGTCATTTAACAAATATTTCCTGTGTCCATGGTATATTTTCCTTTTCGCCTTTTGGAGGGGAGGATGGAAGTGGAGAACAAGCACCACAGCAGATACCTTTAAAAGAAGAAAAAACAGCTCCCATAATCCTACAGTATTAACTGTTTCTGTTGATAATGTTTCCCTTTCTCTTTTTGTCACTTAGTTTAATACGAGAGTTTTTTTTTTCTAAATAAATATTTCTTAATCAGGTGATTTCACTGACAAATCTTTTGGAGGGATTGGGAGATGAGAGAGAACTCTGTGTGTGGCTGTATCTGTCTGTGTGTCTCTTTGGAGATAATACAAAAGCCTTTATGTGACAGATAACTTTGCAAGAGCTCCGTATAACTCTGCTAAGCACCTGTATTTATTTCCTCTTTCTTCTTCCTCCTCTACCTCTAAAAAAAGAAGAGCTAAATCCCCACTTATCGTTTATACACATTTAAAAATATAGATTGTTTCTGGTAAATTTAATATGATTTAAAATGAGAGGAACAATTTGATGCCTAACTTGCAAATTGTTCTATTAAAATTTGTTTTATTTAAACTAATGGCAGTTAAACACTGCAAAATTTTAAAACCTTAAAATGGTTTTGTGACCAGTGTTAAATGGAAAGATATAAATAAGACACAGAAATAAAGAGCAGTTTGAGAAGAATGCAAGTGAATGAAGTGGCTCAACCCTCAGGGGATTTGCATGTGGCATTGTATGTATTTCAAAAGTTTCCGTTGAAATAACAGATGCTGCTGATGAAGTTGGGAATAGTAACTTCATTTGTGGCTGGTTCAGTTGCTTGTCCGAAGTGAGAACATCCCAGGGGGAAATCTGGTGTAGTGGAATTAGGCTCAGGAAAGGATATGACATAAGTATCTGGCAGCTTCATCTTCGTGATCTTTATTCCGTAAACACTGGCTAGGTGTAGGTATGATTATTTATAATGTCCAGTTATCTTTTATTTCATGTGGATCCTGTGTCTACCAAGTGATTTTATTCAATAGCAGTGATTTTTAAAGTATTTTATAGTTCCTAAAATTTTTTACTACAGAAATTCCAAATCTTTTTGGTTTTTTTAGATGATTCGTAAAGAATTGTCTTTTTTTTTTTTAAGTTTTTATTTATTTATATTCTCTACACCCAACATGGGGCTCGAACTCACAACCCTGAGATCAAGTGTCGTGCGCTCTACCTACCCAGCCAGCCAGGTGCCACAAGAATTATCTTATATATCTGTACAGTGACAACCCATGAAATTGGTTATTGGCTTTTTTTACACGCAGTTCAGAACAGCATTTACTCACACAAGTATGCATATTAATGGTTCTCTTTTTTTCCCTTTTTCTTTTAAATTGTTTTTTCTAATGTAATTCAAAGTATGCAAGATGTCATGCTGATAACTGGATAGGTAGATAAAACAGGTGGTCCATAGAGGTCCGTAGAGAACTTACAATGTAGTGAGGGACAGAAAAATATTTATTAATATAGCTGTTAACATAAGGTTTAGAAGTGCTTAATAGCCTAAGAGACACATAAGGCATTTTTAGGGAGGGAGAAAATACTTACATCAGAGTGAAATCAAAAGAAGAAATGTTATTTAAGTAATTCAGTAAACCTGAGTACCTATGATAACTAAATAATCCTGCTTTTGGAAGATACAAAGATAGAAATGACACGGTCAAAGTCTAGGATGGTACAAAGTTGAGAGCCATCATCTTTGCTTTTGAAGGGTTATCAGAGAAGACTTCAGTGGAGGAGGTAGCACATGATTAGTGACTTGAAGACAAAATCCTAGTTCCACGTTGTGAAGTTGGGGGTGGCTTGTGTTCCAGGGAATACATGCATAGGCATAGTTAGGCAATGAACAACAGGACACACTGAGGAAATTATTAAGCTCACACTGGGATCAGGAAGATGAAGCCAGAGAAGCAGGTAAGGACCAAATCATGGAAGGCATTGTGTGGCATACAGAGGAGTTTTAAGTTTATCCTGTAGGCATCGAGGGACCATTCAGGGCAGAAAGTATTCATATTTCCATTTTAGAAACATTATTAAATTTGTAGTATATACAGATATCAAATCATTGTGTTGTACACCTGAAACTAATGTTGTAAAAAATAAAAACATTCCAGTAACGGTGGAATGGAAAATGAGTTGGGGTGTTAGAGATAGTCAGAAGTTATTTTAATAGTCTAGCTGAGAAACTGAGTATCAGTGGCCAGTATAATGGTATTGAGGCTGTGATGGAGAGAGAATTTATGGGATTTGGTAATTATGTGAAAGGTGAGAGGGAAAAGTTGAAGTTTTTTATATGGAAAATACATTGAAACAAGTTATTGAGATAGAAGATACAAGGAGGAGGCGTAAGAGCTTTTGTCTGTTTTTAAGAGCGAGAAGTGCAAGGAATGGGGAGAAAATGAAGAATTCATTTCTCATGATTATGCGTTTGAGTTACTTGCAAGATATCTAGTCTAGATGTCCCATAGATGAGGAGCTCAGGAAAAGATCTGGTCTAGAGAGACAGATTGGGAGTTCTCTCCATGGACATGTATGACATGAGCTGGGACTAAGAATCTAGAATGAGGAGAGCAAAGAGTGGAGCGTACCAAGTAACCAGTAAAGGAAGAGGGAACTGCGAAGGCGGGTAAGAACTGGGAAAGTATTCTGTTACATCAACCATGAGAACTGTAAGTGCTCACAGAAGTCAAGTGAGAGAGAAATACTGAGTATTACCCACAAGCATTGGTTATGAGGAGCTCAACCTTCAAAGGACATTTATAATTTGTAGTCATGGAAATTGGACTGGATTAAGTGGAAAATTGGAATAATTTAACCTCAGGTTATCTGGTGGGAGGGTTATTCACAACCTTCCCCACTTTTTTTTCTTTTCTTGACCATTTCACTGTGTTTTAGAGGAGTGAAAAGAATGCAGTGAAAAGAATGCCATCTCATGCAAGTCAGAGTTTTGTCTGTACCCTGCCAGTGAGAGGATAATCAGAATGCCCAAAATCTTCGTTCGTTAGGAGTTGTAGGTATATAACAACCATTGTCTTTTTTGCCCCAGTCCCCAGTTGTGAGCTGAATAGATTCAAAGATTATTTGTGGAGAAAACACTTGCTAAAGGTCTTACATACCTAGAATTATAAGGAAGACCATTTTGGTGGTATAGTAATCATAAGTTAATTGCTCATTAGTAGAATTCAGTATTTCTTGTTAAATACCCCATTCCCTAAATAATAGTGGACTTTTTATCTTTAAAACATGATTATTCATCTTTCTATTTCATTTTTTTAAAGATTTTATTTATGTATTTGAGAGAGAGCGTGTGCATGCTCAGGGGGAGGGCAGAGGGAGAAATAAACTCCCTGCTGAGTGGGGAGCCTGAAGTGGGGCTCAATCCCAGGACCCTGAGATCATGACCTGAGCCGAAGGCAGACACTTAATCGACTGAGCTACCCAGACACCCCTCATTTTTCTATTTTAAAGAATGAAATTATCATGGTTATTTACTTAGCACAGTAATCCTTCTAAGGTTGTTTCACCCAAAGATGCACATACTACTTTGTGGTAAGTTCCTTGAGGGCAAGCACTATGTCTTAGTCATCTTGCTCTCTCCTATACCGTCTTTTAAAATGAGAGACAGTCAGTAAATATTTGTTGAAAATTAACTCAACACTACATTAAATGAAAACATTTTACACATTGAGGAAAGTCACATTTACATTCTTTTTTTTTTAAGTAGGCTCCACACCATCGTGGGACTTGAACTCACAACCTTGAGATCAAGAGTCCCATGCTCTACTGACTGAGCCAAACAGGTGCCCCACATTCACACTCTTAAATAGTAGGGAAAATAAGTTTTTATATCTGATTTGCTGAATATTAAATTCAAGCCCATTGTATGCTAAGAAAATCATACATACATTCCTTTTCATTGAAATCTACTGAGATTTATAATTTTAGGTGTTAGAAATTAGGATATCTAGAAAATATAAGGCATCTCTGGCTTCCTTATAAGAAGGAGCTGCAGGAGTATTGGGCTCAGGAAAAGGTTCTTAGACCCTGTCACCTGCACTGTGAATAACCAACTGGATATGCTGAACCGAGTCCTTCTGTCATCTTTGGTGATCTTTGAAATACATATTATTAACTCCTATTTTCTGTCATATTACTCCAAAATGTAAAGAGAACCAGCTCTATAATTGTCTGTGGCTGCTCTCAGCAAAGGAATGATCTTCAGCTGTTCCCATCCACCAGAATGCAGGCTAATGTAACTGAAGCAGAGCGGGAACTGGCTTTTCTCCTAAGAAATCTAGTCCGAAGTCTTACATCCTTTGAAAATTGAATGCAGTTTTATTGGTAAATAGCTAATTAGCACTACCTTTCACAGAAAGCACCAGTTGCCATTTCTTATAGAAAGTACACACATAAAAAGTGAATATTTTTGTAACCATAACATACAGAGTACTGGGGATAAAATGTATATTTAAAACAATAGACTCTGAATCACCATATAAATATGAAAGATGTTTACGTTTATTACCTTGCAGTAGTAATAGAGAAAGTGTGCGTGTGTGTGTAATTAAGATAGAACAGTTCCAGAAAAAGGAGAAAATGTGTAAAATATGTGTAAGGTTATGGGTTTACTTTTTTGTGTTGAAAGTTATTTCAGAAGAGATGAAGTATTCTGGTTGTTGCTCAGTGTTAACAGAGAACACTGTAATGCTATTTTACTCTATCTGCCTTCAATATTACTAGTCTGGTAGAAAGGCCTGTTGTGCTCTTCCTTGTGGAGAGCTCACACAGTAGAAAATAAAGGTATATAAAGTTAAACCAGAAGAGGACATGGAAATTTTCTTAGTTGGAAGAATAGATTTAATATTGTCTTCATATGTGTTTCAGGTAAAAGGTGTCTTAAAAGTAATAATATTTGATGCTTAGTGTTCTTATATATAAAAAGGTCTATGAAAATTCTTAGTAAGGGAATTACCATACCCTCTTTCAATTAAACTATTGTTTGCCATATCCTTTTACCTCTTCCATTCTGTTGCTTGTACCTTTCTTTTTTACTGGTGTCGTCTCTCATCTCCATCTATTAAAATCTGGTATAGGACTTTCCCTTCCACCTATATTGTGTAAACTTATACCAGACTTGCTCCCCTGACAAGAAATGATGGAATTAGCAGAAAAGGACTTTAAAACAGCTATTAAAAATACACACTAGGTTTAAAGAAAAAGGAATATAATAGAAATGGAAGATATAAAAAAAGAACCAAATGGATCTTTTAGAACTGAAATATACAGTATTTAAGATAAAAAATTTAGTGGATGAGCTTAAGTACAAATAAACTAAATCAAAGGGAAGGAATAAGAGTCTATTATGGACATTTATGCTGATAATTTCAACAACTTAGAGTAACAGACAAATTCTTTGAAAGTCACAGATTACCAAAACTGGGCCAAAGCGGAACTAGAAGATGTGAATAGATCCGTACCTACTACAGAAGTAGAATTGCTATTTCTATTACTATTTTTATTTTTATTTTTATTTTTTTTTAAAGATTTTTTATTTATTTATTTGACAGAGATAGAGCCAGCCAGCGAGAGAGGGAACACAAGCAGGGGGAGTGGGAGAGGAAGAAGCAGGCTCATAGTAGAGGAGCCTGATGTGGGGCTCGATCCCATAACCGGGATCACGCCCTGAGCCGAAGGCAGACGCCCAACCGCTGTGCCACCCAGGCGCCCCACTAATTACTATTTTTAAAGCCTCATTGCAGGTAAAATTCCTGGACAAGAAAATTCACAACAAGGAAAACTCCAGCTTAGTTGACTTCACTGGTGAATTCTATCAGATATTTAAGGAAGAAATAATACCAGTTCTATACAAACTCTCCCCAACACTTCCCAACTCTTATGAGGCCAGTTTTATCCCAATATCAAAACCAGACAAAGACATTGCAAGAAAAGTATAAACCAGTATCCTTCATGAACACAGATGTAAAAATTCTTAATACTAACAAATTGAATTATACAGTATATTGTAAAGCATAATACATCCTAACCAAGTGGGGTTAATCCCAGAATACAGCTTGAAATGAATCACTGAATTACTTGAAAATGAATCACTTTCATTCACCGTATTAACAGAAAGAGGGAAAACTATGGGGCCATCTCAGTTGATGCAGAAAAGGCAGATGATAAAATTTAAAACACATTCATATTAAAAACTCGGGAGAGTAGGAAAATAAAAGAATTTCCTCTACCTGTTATGAAAAATCTATAGCAAACAGTTTGCTTAATTCAGAAAGACTGAATTTTTCACCCTATTGGAACAAAACAAAGATTATCTTCTGTCACCACTTAAAACATTGAATATTACACCTGGAAGTCCTTTATAAAGCATTGAAGTAAGGTAAAGCAATAAAAGGCATCCAGATTAGAAAGGAGGTGATAAAACTGTCTTTATTCACAGGTGAAATGATAGGGTATATAGAAAATTGGGAGGAATCTACAAAAAGCTTCTAGCACTAAGTGAATTTAGCAAAATTTCAGGATGCAAGGTAAATAAACAAAACCAATTGTATTTCTATAAACCTGTCATCAGAAATTGAAAAATGAAATTAAAAAAATAAAATTAATTTAAATGTTATTTTTAAAAAATTTTCAGTAACAGGAAGAAACATGAACTACTCAGGGATAAATTTAGTAAAATATATGCAAGACCTGTTCACAGAAACCCATAAAACATTGCTGAAAAAAAAAGAAGACCAAAGTAAATGAAGAGATACACCATATTCATGTTTTAGAAGACTTGATATTGTTGAAGTATCTTTCCAGGCTGATCTGTAGGTGTAGCACAATACCAAACAAAATCCCATCAGGGTTTTTTTGTAGAAATTATATTCTAAAATTTATACAGAAATCAAGGGCCCCTGGCTGGCTCAGTCAGTACTTTTGTGACTCTTAATCTCGGGGTTGGTCATAAGTTCAAGCGTTACATTGGCTGTAGAGCTGAACTTTAAAGAAAAAAAAATGCAAGTTAAAATTTATACGGAAATCAGGGGGTGCCTGGGTGACTCAATCATTTGGGCGTCTGCCTTCGGCTCAGGTCATGATCCCAGGATGCTTGGATTGAGCCCCACGTTGGGCTTCCTGCTCGGCAAAGAGCCTGCTTCTCCATCTGCCTGCTGCTCTGCCTGCTTGTGCCCAACTCTCCTTCAAATAAATAAAATTTAAAATAAAATTTTTACAGAAATCAGAGGATAGCCAAAGCAATCTTGAAAAAAGAACGAAGAAGTTGGAAAACTTACTCTACATGATTTTAGGTTTTTAAAGTAAAGTTGTAATTTGGTATAATGATAGACCTGTAGCTCAATATAACATACTTGAACTTCTAGAAATTGACACACGTCAGTTGATTTTCAACAAAGGTGGAAAGGCAATTCAATGAAGAAAGGGTATTTTTTTCAACAAATGATGCTGAAACAACTGTATATTCAAATGGGGAGAAACGGGTAATAACGTAAAAAGCTAAAACTATAGAATTTTAGGAGAAAATATAAAAAGTGCTTGCTTTTGTAACCTTGCATGGGGAGATTTCTCTGAACATAGAAGATCTTAAAGGGAAAAGTTGTCAAATTTATTAGTTTTGCTTTTCTGAGAACTCTGTTTAAAAAAAATGAAAAAACGGGGCGCCTGGGTGGCACAGCGGTTAAGCGTCTGCCTTCGGCTCAGGGCGTGATCCCGGCGTTATGGGTTCGAGCCACATCAGGCTCCTCTGCTATGGGCCTGCTTCTTCCTCTCCCACTCCCCCTGCTTGTGTTCCCTCTCTCGCTAGCTGTCTCTATCTCTGTCAAGTAAATAAATAAAATCTTTAAAAAAAAAAAAATGAAAAAACAAGCCACACTGGGAGAAAATATTTGCAAACACATGTCTGATAAAAGACTTGTATCTAGAAAATACAAAGGACTCCTATAATTCAATCAAAGAAAGACAGCCTCCTTCACTCCCTCAAAAAAATCAAACAACTCAATTTAAAAACAAGCTAAGGGGTGCCTGGGTGGCTCAGTCAGTTAAGTGTCTGACTCTTGATCTCAGCTCGGGCCTTGATCTCAGGGTTGTGAATTCTGGTGCCATACTGGGCTCCACACTGGGCATGTTGCCTACTATAAATGAATGAATGAATGCACGCTAAAATTCAAATAGTTTTTGAAAGAAGATATATGAATGGCAAATAAATACATGAAAAGATGCTTAGCATCATTAGTTATCAGAGTAATGCCCATTAAAGTCCTAATGCATTACTACATACACATTCAAAGACTAAAATTGAAAAGGCAGTTTCAAGTATTGGTGAGATGAAACTATGGAATTGTCATACATTGTGGATGGGAATGTGAAATGACAGAACCACTTTGGAAGAATTTTCCAGTTTCATATAAAGGTAAAGATACACTTAACCATATCCAGTAATTCTACTCCTAGGTATTTTCCCAAGGCAAATGAAAACTTAAGTCAATTTAAAAATGTTTATTGATGCTTTATTTACAGTTGCAAAACCTGAAACAACCTGAGTATTATCAGGAGATGAACAGCTAAACAAATGGTTATATTCACACACGGAATACTGCTCAGCAATAAGAAAGGAACTACTACCCAACAATATAAATGAATCTCACAAATAATCAGAGTGAAAGAAGCCAAACAGAAAATGGTACATAATATATGATTTCTATTTATATACAGTCCCAGAACAGGCAAAGCAAATCTATGGTGACAGAAAGCAAATCAGTGGTTGCCTAGGGTAGAGGGTCAACTGCAAATATGCACAAGGTAACATTTTGGGATGGTGGAAATGTGCTATATTTGATTGTTGTGGTGGTTACACAGGTGTGTACATTTGTCTAAATACATCATACTGTATTTTTTACATGGGTACATTTTATATGTAAATTATACTTCAATAAAGTCTTCTTTATAGCACAGTCTTCTGTGACTTTTTTCCTCTTTCCCCCCTAAATTCAGACATTGGCTATTCTTTCTCTAAATTTACTGTAGAATTTTGTTTGGTCTTTTCTTACTCCTTTCTTCTTCTTTCATTTGTCTTCTTTACTAAGTTATAAGCTCTTATTCATCTTTGTTTACCCTATAGCACCTTGCTCATTGTAACCTTTCAGTATGTTTGTTGCACTGAGTTGATTTGATGCAAGGAAGGAGTTACCAGCTATTGCTCTGATTACAATTCTGAAGTTTGAAAAAAGTCACAGCCCCAGATATTAGCAAGACAAGGATCTAAGGCAGCTGAGAGTTAATATTAGGCATCTTTAGGTCAATTCCAATTTTATACTTTAGGGCAATCCCATTTTATATTCTATGGCAATGGGTGGTGAACACATGGAAGATGAGTGCTTTGGGCTCTTTGGGAAGTTGTCTTTAAGGGAAGGTACCCTGTGCCAGTTGCAGAGACCTGGAGGACAATGGATTTGATTTTAATAATGAATGAAAATTCAAAGGAATCATAGAAACTTAGTGCTAGACAGTACCGTGGATGCCATTTAACCCAACCCATTATTATACAGGCCCAGTGAAGGTCGATAACCTGCCCAGCGCCACACAGCAAATAAGAGATAGGGTTAAGATTGGAACCCAGGTTTCTACCAAGTCCCAATACCAGGAATTTAACGAAGTGGAGAATTGCCTGCCTGTAGAAGTTCTAATGAGTTGCCCTTAGACAAAGCTTCCATTAGTTTGGGATCTGGAGTTAAGAAAATGAGATAGATAAAAGAGAAAGGGCAGGAGTCAGCTGTTATTACCAGGATGGAACCAAAACTGGAACCTTTGGGTAGCACCAGGAGTTGGCTCATGTGTTTCTGGTGATGTCTTTGTCCCATTTACCATTGAGAAGTCTGTAATTGAAACCTGTTTTGTATACCTGTTGATAAATTTTCTACAGTAAGAATATACTATAGCTTGTTGAGGAGTTAGTATACCACCTGAAATATTGTTGAATTCCACAGGAATGTTAAAACAATCTAAATGGCGTCGGATCTTCCTCTCTCAGACCTTCCCTTTTCTCACTGTTCTCTGTTAAGCTGTAAATTTATTTGGAATTGGGGGTAGTAATAGTTGCTATTTTGCATTTCACTGGTTTTTAGGTTTTATTTTTTTAAGGACAATATTAAGGCAGTTTTTTAATTAAAGTGATATTTAGTGGTCATTTTGAATTTTAAAGATGAAGGACATTGAGGTACAAAAGGCAGCTTTGAAACTTAGAGCAGAGCATGCTCCTTAGATGGATCTTTTGAATGAAAGAATGCTGTTGTGGATGGTGATGATGCACTGTTATTTAATGTATTCTCCACTCTCCGTGTGTGGATGCAGCCTCCAAACTTTACAAAGGACATAATCATCTGCACAGCATCTCTGCTTGCCTATGGATTGGTCTTTTTGTAAAGCAGCCTTTTGGTTTTCTTAGTAAAACTATTTTATTTTTTAATATATCTCTAGACACTTACTCCTGGTAGGCCTTGGGAAATGTAGATTACTTCATGTCTCCTCAAAATTCCTTTCAAAGAAAAGAGTCAGGCTCGATTTGCGTTTTCAAGATAGAGAAGAGGAATAGATAGGAGGAAGGAAGAAATCTTAACTTTGCTTCAAGGAAAGAAAAAAAAAATCTTTCAGTCCTTTGTTGATACCATAGCTTCTGCATTAGTCATATGTCCCTTCCTCCTTGGTCATGAGTGGACCAGAGGAATAGCATCCATTTGCAAAGGGCAAAGAGAAGGAAATAGCTGATAAAGAGGAATGTAGGGCTCCCAAGCACCCTAGGTTTTTAGAGTTGATTTTTAGATCAGTCAGTGGTTTCTGGATAGTTGGTCTCATTTGTTGTTTTACTTCGCAGTGTCTGATGTTACAAAATACAGTGTTAAATTTCTAGCCCCGATCATGAGATTGTATTCAAAGTCCAGTTTTTTAAAATGTTACAACGAAAGCCAACTACAATGGGAAGCTAGTAGACATAGTTAATACTGATATTGGAAGGAAAAACCTTTCCTCTGCCTTCTTGGGTCTCAGTGGTAGGGGCCTGTGAAATAACTACTGATATATTAACAGGAGGAAAAATTGAGTGTGGGAGCGCACAGTAATGAGCAACTCAACTCAGTTGCCAGAGGTAAAGGTTTGTGTACCAACTTAAACACAAGTATTCAGGGCTTCAAAGGGTGGAAGGTTTTGATGATGATGGTTTATACAACTTGTTTTTGGAATGTCCTAGAAGCCAAAGTCAGTCACTTCCCTGACTAGAGACCCTGGGTGGTGAGATGGGGGGGAGGGGTGTTGCTGTGTAGCTGACTTTCATAAAGCTCTCTTTTAGTCAGATAAAGGAAGTTTAGATAAGATTTCTTCCTGCATCTGCTCCTGGGTTTTTGGTTTCTTCACTGATTTTTTTTTATATTTGTTTATAGCTTGATGATTTTCAAAGCATTTTCGCATCTCTCACTTGAGTCTCAGAGTATTTTTTAGGTAGATAGGCAAATATTATTCCCATGAATTTCACAGGTAAGAAAACAGGTTGAGAAAGGTATTTGTTTAGAGCCACACAAGTAATAATGGAGCCAAGATAAGAGGTTACAATATTCATATATCTCACTACACCCTTGGGGTCCAGTTTCAGTACTGACAAATTGAATAATGTCAATCTATAAGTGCTTTGAAGGTGTCAAGATTTAAGTAACATTTTATTTGTTTTGTAGGAGAAGATGGTGTAAATTGGTTCATCAGTGACAAAGACGCAGAGGTAAAAAAAAATTGTTTTTCGAAGTAATGAATAATAGATTAATAAATTCCTTTGATTTGAAGTTTCCTTTCACTTCAGTATGACAACTTCATAAACTTTTTAGAGATAGCAGTGGTCCAAGTATGTTGTAAAAAAAAGTTTGATTTCAATGTATGGTGATTGAACTTTTCAGAAGCACAGTTCAGCCTTGATTTTTGTCAGTCTGTTAATTGCCATCTGATTTAGTCCCCTTTCCCTTCTGTTTCTTTGCCATGGTGAGTCCTCTCAGCCCGTATTGCCTGGTACCACTAAAGATCAACACCGGAAATAACTGTTTCTTCAGTGTAAGGAAATGGTTAGTCTATATTTAGGATGTGGCAGGTGTTTGTCTTTGTCAATTATTAGCCTTAATTGTGACAGATGGTTAGAAAAGAGAATAATTTTACAATTTGGAAAAAAAAAAAAGAAAAGTTTTAAGAGATAATTAGATTGTGTCTACATGGGGCCTACCTGGTCAATCCAGCAGAATAACAAGTAAAAGATGAAAAGCTTTTTCAAAGATGGAATTCTACCCAACAAGATAAAAGCATGGTTGGCACTTAGATATTCCCCTTTAGGTATTCCAATATGATATCTTTTGCTAATATTCTTTTGCAAGACACTAGATTTTGGCTGGAATATAGGAGAATTAGAATTGGGTTACTGTAGGCAGAATAGATCTTAAAAGTACTCTGTTGGAAGGAAGTTATCTCATTGTCTGTTAGAAATTATAATCCAGTTTATAGGCAGTAACCCTGGGCTGTTCAAAAGAGAGAATGGGTTTGGTCATTACATGGTTTTATAACTTTAAAGACAAAAATCATTTTAAAAAATCCCCTAGGTAAAAATTTAAGCATGTTTCTCATTCAGAAAAATATGGTATACATTCAGATATAGAAATCAGCAATATCTTTGGTTCTCAGTGCCACCAGAATGTCTAAATGATGCCTATCAGTACCTCTACTGGACCTGAACTATAAGGAGAGAAAGATACAAAAGAAGTGGAACCATGTGGAGAAGAGTAAAAGAATGGGGGGGAGGGACAGACAAGAAGTAGAGTTGTCTTCATGGCAACCCTTTTAAGTTTTTCTAATCTCTTTTAAAAACACAAAAGTTCCCTGTTGCTGGGTTCTAGATTAAATAGACTATGGCTGTTAATTCTTTTGAACAGAGTAAAAATTTTGTTTTAATTATTTATTTTTTTCCCCCTTTAGGCCCAGATAGTTAATAATAGATCATCTGGAAGATGGACTCACCGATACTATTCAGCCAACAAAAATGTTACCTGTAGAAATTGTGACAAATGTGGCCATTTATCGAAAAACTGCCCCTTTCCACAAGTATGTGAAATACATGATGCTTCTTTCCTCATTGTTAAAAATCAAAATCTTAAGAGTAGACCCCGTTATAACCCTTGAATTCAAATCTTGCATAATATATGTGTAGATTTCACATTACATTTTCATGTAGGTCACAGCCTAGAATAATAGCAGAGAAGGAACAATGAAGTTAGGGTCAGAAGAACCTGGAATCATTTTAGCTTTCCATTGGTAGTTGTGCAACCGTAGGCAAATCATTTCACCCTCTGTGCCTCTGTTTGCTTATCTAGAAAATGAGATTAAATTGAATGATTCCTGAGACTGCTCTCACTTCCAAACTTTCTACTTTATGAGACAGCTTGTTTCATTGTGGGATAATTTTCGTTGTTAGAAAGTTATCATTTTAAGCATTTATAAATGTTTATTGGCGTAAATTATGTTAAACAGATACATCGATCTTTGGAACAACACAGAACTAAAGTTCTTAGATGTTCCCTGACACATAGTAAGCCCTCGAGAAACATTCCTTCTGTTTATCTACTCCTTCTTCCAAATGATTGTCTTTCAGATTTTTAAGACATCTCTTAGGTTTCCTCTGTCTTTGGTCCTCCAAGCAAAGCAGCCTCTTTCAGTATCTGTTTCTCCTACGACTTAGCTTCCAGGTCCTCCTCATCCTACTTTACCTCTCAGGCACAATCCACTTGGTCGATAAGCAGATGCCAGTTGATAGTACATGCACAATAAGCCTTTTTGGCAACCGCACAATACAGATAGCTTGTGTTAAAGCTCTGATTTCAGACATTTTGTTTGATTTTAAAGTTATACTCAAGATTTGACCTTCATTGGGGTCTCAAATTGGAAATAAATGTTAGGGAATTATACAGAAAAAGAAAAATTAATCTTCTATTTTAAACCTAACTATTTTACTAAAGAGATTTTCTGTTTGCCACCTAGAAAGTCCGCCCCTGCTGTCTCTGTTCTGAGAGAGGACACCTTCAGTATGCCTGCCCAGCCCGCTTTTGCTTAGGCTGTTGTTTGCCTATGTCTTCTACTCACAGATGTCTTGAAAGGCCTTCCTGGAGAAAACGATGTGACCGATGTGATATGATAGGCCACTATGCTGATGTGAGTATCTGGCATATAACTAATTTGTCGGACTTTGGGGGCAGTGTGCCAATTTGTAACTATCAGTCGGCCTACCTAAAAGAATGTTTATTCTATACCATATGTAACAATAGCCATGTCCCTTTGGCTACTGATCATCTAAAGCAATGTTCTAATAGGAATCCTACTGAATGGTGCGTCAGGAGGCAGCATCAAGAAATATTGTAAACCCAGGCTTGCCTGCTTTGCTTCGTGAGCTTGCTAAGTAAAGGTTTGAAATAAAAGAGGTATGTAATAAATAACATGTAAAATTTACGTACCTCTTCATGCATAGTTAGATGAAAATATGTACCTACTTAGCAGTTGTATACAAAGGTCTATATGAAGCCTGGCTTGATGCTGCTTATTGATGACTCTTGCTGATATAATAGTCTTAAGCAAGAAGGACAAAACCACCAATAGTTTATTCAGATCTGCTTATCTCAAATCATTTTTTAGATTAAAAAAAAAACAAAAGTAATTTAGAAGACATTGAGTTACCTGTAGCACATAAATTTTAGCACATTGTTTTGGACATCATTTTGCATCATATGACCCTAATTTCAGTCAAAATTTCAAAGATCAGAAGGGCTGTAGAAGTTATTTTTTTTTAAAGTAAGAATCTTTTCCTTGTAATTTGTACTTCCCAGAGACATGATACAAAGCACAAACATTTTTCTAATTTTTTTTATATCGGAATATACCTATAACCTTTTGCCTAAAAAAGTGATATGGCTTTCTATTGAGATGAATTTAGAGTGAAACATACTAGAATATGAATGTTTGGTATATATGTTTCTCATATAAATGTATCAACTATTGATTGTAATTTTTGAAGTGTCTTTAAACAAATAAAAATAAGGTCACTATCCTATACATTGTTCTACAATTTAGCTTTTTTCTGCTTAATTCCTTATGCATGCAAATCTCTGCATTAGCTCATAAAGATCTACCTGTCAGGGGCGCCTGGGTGGCTCAGTCGTTAAACATCTGCCTTCGGCTCAGGGCATGATCCTGGAGTCCTGGGATCAAGCCCCACATCAGGCTCCTCTGCTGGGAGCCTGCTTCTTCCTCTTCCACTCCCCCTGCCTGTGTTCCCTCTCTCCCTGGCTGTCTCTCTCTCTGTCAAATAAATAAGTAAAATCTGTAAAAAAAAAAAAAAAAAAAAAAAAAAAAAAAAAAAAAAAAAGAGATCTACCTGTCAAATGGGTAGCTTTTATTCCACTATATGGACGTACCAAGTTAGCCAGCAATTTCTCTTACCAATACATCTAGATTTATAGTTACAACCCATTTTTTTAAGCAAACAGTGCTACAATAAATATCTTTATGTGTGTGTGTATCTGTGTAAGGTTATTTCAGTCAGATTCTAAGTGGATTGTGTAAATAAAGGATATATACATTTATATCTGAATAAATATTGTCAAATTGCTCTTCTAAAAGGTGGTACTCAGTCAACTATAATTGATCTTTTAAAATTTTGGCCAGTGAGTTAAGGAGAAAATGATATCATTGTTTTTATTTGTGTTTTTTAGGCCACTAGTGACATTGAATCTGATTCTCAAGACTAGTTGTGGAGATAGAAGTGTTATTTCTTTGCAAAGTAGCTTGAACTGGGGTGCCTGGCTGGCTCAGTGGGTAGAACATGTGACTCTTGATCTTGGGGTCGTGTGTTCAAGCCCCACATTGGGTGTAGAGATTACTTAAAAAAATAGTATCTTTGGGGCATCTGGGTGACTCAGTCAGTTAAGCATCCAAATCTTGGTTTTGGCTCAGGTCATGATCTCTGGGTTGTGAAATCAAGCCCCATACTGGGCTGTGGGCTCATCATGGCGTCTGCTTGAGATTCTCTACCTCTGCCTCTCCCCCGTACCCCCCAGCACCCCCCCACTCACACTCACACTCTCTCACTCTCAAATAAATAAAGTCTTTTTTTTTAAGTACCTTTAACTTTTTAATATTTACTGTCTTAAAAATAAAAACCCAAAGTTGGCTTAGTTTTATACCACTGTTCTCTGCATTACATTGTCAATTATAATTTTTTTTAGGTAGATTTTCTAGTTTGGCAGTTACATTTAATAGCATATTTCTTTACTTCTTTCTTCTGAAAAGCTCTTACAAATATGATCTTATTTGCCTGTGATAACAGAAGGGTCTCAGACATTATGAGCAGTTTTTTTTTTTAATAAGAAACTGTAGTACAGAACAGTTAAGAATGATTTGTAATAGGTTATATAATCAGCTGTGAATTAAATCTGTAGTCCATTCTGCGTAACTGCTTAATTTTGGCCTCGAATGTATGTTAAACTCTTTATCTAAAATGACCGTGAGGATTAATAACCCCAGTGAATGTAAGTTTTTAAGATAGGGTTAGGCTATGGCCGACTTCAGAGAAGGCAGCACCCTTTCCCCTAAATCTTCCAAGATCTAACGGTTGGGTTTTTTTATAATTACATGGTGAAGGTTCTGGACACTAATTGATCTTTTTCTAGCCTGACCACCTTGTATAAGATTCCCTTGGAGCCCAATCAAACCTGAACTTCACTGACTCCATCTGAAGAAGCTTATAGTCCTTCCACCATCCCAGAAGCGCTTCATGAAGATTCACTTGGAAGCAGAGTCATTCTGGCCTCGGGTTGTGGGAACTATTCATCCAGTCCCATACATGCTCTAAATTTGTCTTGAAACCTGGCCCTCCACAGAGAATATTGTTTACCCTGCAGCCCTCCCAGATGTTTGCCGCTCGTTCTTTCTTGACCCGCGTACGTGAGTTAGGTTGATTAGGGTTAAACTCTTTCTTACTCACTATGGCTGCTTCTCAGTCATTACTCTTCCCTCTTTATGTGGATACTTCTGGCTTATTTAAGACCCATACCTCTGAGAATACTATCCTCTCTTCTTTGTCATTTTCATCTTCCCACCTGCTGGACTTGCTGCTCGTTCACAAAGGATTTCTGAAGCCCTGGGTAATTACAGATGCCCTACCTTCTTATCAGTTAAAGAGATTAAGAAACTTCCCATTTACTTTATACATCCCTGTAGCCACCCCACCTCTGTAATGTCAGAGTACCAGTTATATGTGCAAAAAGAGTCTGTAATGAAAACTGATGAGTCACATTCGTATTCTTGCTGTAATGAAAGACTTTTTCTGAACTCCGCTTCGAAAATGACTCATATGTTAACTACTGCATAAAAGTAATTTGGTTGAAATTCCAGTTTTACAACGTAAAGGATAGAAAGATGGCTCAAGGCCTGCTAAAGTAACCTGTTTCATTAGTATCTTCCAAAGGAAGGGAATCTGCAGTGTGGAAAGAATCCCAGTTCTGAGTCTGCCACAGATTCTCTCCTTTTGTCAACAATTTTGTAAATATGCAGAAAATGTTATTTTTTTAAACTTTAAAAAAAAAAGATTTTATTTATTTGAGAGTGCGAGTGTGGGAGAGAGAGAGAGATCACAAGCAGGGGGGAAGTGTAGAGGGAGAAGCAGACTCCCCTCCAAGCAGGGAGCCTGATGTGGGATTTGATCCCAGGACTGCCTGTGCCATCCAGGTGCCCTATTTTTTTTTTTTTAAAGATTTATTTATTTCAGGGAGAGAGAGTGCACGTGGGAGGGAGAAGGAGAGAAGTAGACTTCCTGCTGAGCATGGAGCTGAACACAGGCTCGATCTCACTCACGACCCGACGTCATGACCTGAGCCAAAATCAGGAGTCGGACGCTCAACCAACTGAACCACCCAGGCACCCCTTAAATATTTAAAATTTTAAAGTGTGTGAACACACCTTGCGCACATAATCTCATTCTGTAAGGTATGTCTGACATTTCCAAGATAATAATAGCTATAGGTAATTACTTACAGTGTTTGAAGCACTGTGCTAAATGCATTACTAACTAGCGAAGGGGAGTGCTTTGTTACTGCTCTATCCTCAGCACATAATAGATGTTCTATAGATATTTGTGTTTGTGTCATTTATGTAATCCTTACATCTACCATATAAGATAAATACCGTTTAATGTTCCAGTTTTACAGAGAAGAAAACTGAGGGGTGCCTGGGCAGTGCAGTCAGTTAAGCATCCCACTCATGGTTTCAGCTCAGGTCGTAAGATCAAGCCTTGTGTCTGGCTCCACACTCAGCGTGGAGTTCTCTCTTCCTCTCCCTCTGCCCCTCCCTGCTCGTGCTCTCTCACTCTTTCTCTCAAATAAATAAATAAATATTTTTTAAAAAGAAGAAGCAGAAGAAAACTTAGACATTGTAAGGTTAAGCTTTCCCCAAGGTCTCAAAGTTAAAGTGATGCTATACTTCATGAATGTACATGGAGGAAGCTCACCTGCTAACATTCTAGCAGTTGTCTGTTTAGCTCCTGCTCAGAAGATCTCTCAAGTTTCTGTCTTTTTTTTTTTTTTTAATTTATTTATTTGACAGATAGAGACAGCCAGCGAGAGAGGGAACACAAGCAGGGGGAGTGGGAGAGGAAGAAGCAGGCTCATAGCAGAGGAGCCTGATGTGGGGCTCGATCCCATAATACCGGGATCACGCCCTGAGCCGAAGGCAGAAGCTTAACCGCTGTGCCACCCAGGTGCCCCTCTCAAGTTTCTGTCTTAAACCTGCAAATATTATATTTAAAATATCAGTGTTTGTAAAACAGATGAAAAAAATTTCTGAATAAAAATAAGTGATGGTTTAAGTTTTCAGCTCCTTAAACCACCTCTGAGGATCAGCAGAGTAGCATACAACGTTGATTTTCAGCCAGAGAACCATGTCTGTAGTGCCAGAGAACTGTGCTTATACAAAGAACAAGAGACCATCCTGGCCGCAGCACTCTTCACTGATTGTTGAGATTGTCACCTTTTCTCTTTAAAGCATGACTGCGTTCGTCAGCAATAGCTATAATTGAAACCCAAACCTCCTAAATTTTCTTCCTTCAGCAATTTTTTTCTCTAATTCCCTGCTAAGTTCTCTTTCCCAGTCCATGCTAGCAGTAATTCCTTTAACCATCATGCACAAGCATCAGATATCATCCACTAGTAGAAAGCTCAGCGCCTGAGTCACTTCTTCAAGTCAGATTTTTAAGTGCAGTGGGAGAAAATAACTCATAAGACATATTTCACTTGATTCCCTTCTTTAAACATTTGATGCTATGAAAATACGCTGTCTCAAATAATAGCAATATACTAAATTTTAGCAGCTCAAAGGTTTCTTTTAAAAATGAGAACTCAGTATAAACTGTAGGCTTTCACAGACATTAGTGGTCAGTTAATGTTTCTTCAAGAAATATATACATAAAATGGAAAACTGGTATCCATTTAGTTTAACTTTGGTGATTTAACTTTGGTGATTTTTTAGTAAGATTTTATTTAATCACTTATTGCGGTGGGGGAGTGCAGGGAGAGAGACAAGCAGATTCTGCACTGAGCACAGAGCCTGTCGGGGGCTCAATTTGAGCCAAAATCAAGAGCCAGCTGCCCAATGAACTAAGCCACCCAGATGTCCCAGTGTGATTTTTCTTTTAAAGATTTTATTTATTCATTTGGGAGAGAGAAAGCATGAGAAGGGGGAGGGGCAGAGGGAGAAGCAGGACCCTGAGATCATGACCTGAGCAGAAGGCAAACGCTTAACTGACTGAGCCACCAATGTGATTTTTTTTAAAGGTTAGTTTAATATTGGGGATTTCCAGTAGGAAATGTAAAGTACCTAGTACAAGTGTCATATAGTTACCACTTCATACTTATATACAGAGTGTACAGATACTGAATATTGTTTTTGTCCATGTATTTATTTAAGAGAGAGCATTTATTTTATCTTTAGTCAACTTCAAGGAACACAGAATGGTATTCAAACGCCTTTTGCCTCTCATCATTTCCCTAGACTTATTGAGATACTATTGGCCAAAAATAAGACTGGTTGGGGGCGCCTGGGTGGCACAGCGGTTAAGCGTCTGCCTTCAGCTCAGGGCGTGATCCCGGCGTTATGGGATCGAGCCCCACATCAGGCTCCTCTGCTATGAGCCTGCTTCTTCCTCTCCCACTCCCCCTGCTTGTGTTCCCTCTCTCACTGGCTGTCTCTATCTCTGTCAAATAAATAAATAAAATCTTTAAAAAAAAAAAAAATAAGACTGGTTGAGACACAGCTATTGAGCTCAATAACTGAGCCAAGTTTTTAATTAAAGATTTCCTTATTTCAGGGGCGCCTGGGTGGCACAGCGGTTAAGCGTCTGCCTTCAGCTCAGGGCGTGATCCCAGCGTTATGGGATCGAGCCCCACATCAGGCTCCTCCGCTATGAGCCTGCTTCTTCCTCTCCCACTCCCCCTGCTTGTGTTCCCTCTCTCGCTGGCTGTCTCTCTGTCAAATAAATAAATAAAATATTAAAAAAAAAAAAAGATTTCCTTATTTCAAATATTTAGTTTTGTGTAATACTGATTAGTTCTACCTTTGTTCAAAAACATCTCTGCTGTTGAATCACCCAAATAAACTTTTTTTATATTTATCAAAAATTTGCTGGTTGCCTACTACATGCCAGGCAATATTCCAAGTACAAAAGATATAAAGATGAATAAGACATGGTCCCTGCCTTCCAGTAGCTCAGAGTATAAGAAAGGCAGACATGTGAAAGAACAGTGTAAAAGTGATGTGATGGAAGATATACCAGGGTGGTGAAAATTGAATGAGAAAATATCGGAAGACTAACCTTGGTGACTTGCAAGTAATAGATATCTAGAAAGTATAAGAAGTGACACAGACCATAGGAGGGAGTCGAGAAACTGTGCCTGTAATAACATGTCACCTGTCTCTGGAAATCTCGGCTGTAAAGTAAGGCCATAGGAACTCATGATCCAGGCTAAGTGAGTTTTCCTGTAATCATATGGCTTGAAACATACACAAGGGTCAGTATTTTCTGAGCACCTGTTTGCTTGCCTTGCTGCTTGTACATTCAAAGACAGTGAAGATTGAGGAAGGAAATCTATAGCCATTCCTGGACTAATTCTCCTTTCTGATTCTGTATCTCTTCCACTTATGGAAAGCCACTTTTCTGTTGTATCATAATTTAATGCATTGCTTTAACCCTGGAAAGAATGATTCACAGCGTAATCTAGAATCTGACCACTTCTCATCATTTCTACCACTATCCCCCTAACAGAAGCATAAGTGAGCATTTACTGCCTGGATTATTCTAATGGCTTCCTGAACTGGTTCCCTGCTTCCTTGCCCCTTTATATTCAGTTTTCAGTAGCTGGTTAGAGTAATCCTGTCTATCTATTTGCTTTTAAAGATTTCATTTTATTTATTTTAATTTTAGAGAAGGGGAGAGACAAAGGGGGAGAGAGAATCTTTTTTTTTTTTTTTTTTTTAAGATTTGATGTATTTATTTGACAGCGAGAGAGACAGCCAGCGAGAGAGGGAACACAAGCAGGGGGAGTGGAAGAGGAAGAAGCAGGCTCCCAGCAGAGGAGCCCCATGCAGGGCTCGATTCCAGAACGCTGGGATCACACCCTGAGCCGAAGGCAGACGTTTAATGACTGAGCCACCCAGGCACCCCGAGGGAGAGTGAGAGAATCTTAAGCAGACTCCACGCCCAGCACAGAGCCTGACCCAGGGCTCTCACAACCCTGAGATCATGACCTGAGCTGAAACCAAGAGTCGGAGGCTCAATTGACTGGGCCACCCAGGCACCCCTAAAGACTTTATTTTTAAGTAATCTCTACACCCAATGTGGGGCTTGAATTTACAACCCCAAGATCAAGAATTGCATGCTCTATTGACTTGGCCAGCCGAGGCGCCCCAGAGTAATCCTTTTTAAACATAACTCAGATTATATCAATCCTCTATCCAAAATCCTCAAATAGGACTTTGCATCTCTCCCAGAGTAAAAGCTACAGGCTAGCATCACCAACAAGGCTGTATGTGATCTGGTTTCTTGACCACATCACTTGTAGTTATCCCTTGCTTATTCCACCTGGTCTCCTTGCTGTTCCTTAAAAGACCAAACATGTTCTTGCCTCTACCTGCTGTTCTCTCTGCTGGGTATCCAGGTATCCACAATGATTCATCTTCTTCATGCCTTTACTCATATGTCCCCTTTTTAGAGAGGCTTTCCCTGACCACCTTAATTAAAATAGCACCTCCAACATCCCCTGCCCTTCTTCCCTGCTTTGTTTCCTCCATAACAGTTATATCGTACACTCTATGTATTTTTCTGTCTCCTTTAATTAGAGTGTAAGCTCCATGTCTGTTTTCAGACATGTTCGATCCTGTGTCTCCAGCTTGTAGTGGAGTACCTCACCTGTAGGATTATTGAATAAGCAAATTAGTGAATTAGGGGCAACAGACCCCACTTACCTACCCACCATCCCGTTGTGCTTGTGAACGTTGTCAGATCCTGCACATTGATATACAGGCTTGGAAATTCTCAGCTTGACTCATTAAGAGGTAGGCATCTCTCAATAATATTTAAAATCAAGTTTCAACAGGTTTTCCAAAAGCTATAATACCTATAATATACATAAAATAAAATGACATATCTGAGGCAAAGGAAATCCTTTTTCTTGTTTTCCCTCCCACTACCTTAAGTAGCCAGTTCTACTTTAAGTATTTTCTTTAGTGATTTTCCTATATCTCCATTTTAAACCAGTATTATAGGTATTGATGCAGTCCTGTGTTTTTGGTTTGTCAACCATTAGCTTTCATGTGGAAAAATCTCATCTATCACTTCGTGATGGAATATACTGTGTCATCTTTTTCAGTGCCTTAAAAAGACAAATTTGAAGAAAGGAAAAATAAAACTAACGTTCTGATAACCTTTTACAATTCAAATAATCATAAACTAATTTACCTGCCGAACTTAATTGAAGTCAAGACAGAAAGTAAATCATTGTAATAGATTGATATGTATGTTCACATAAATATGTAGTTCTGCTGACACCTAAACATTACAACTTTTGAGAATAAAAGAAAATATGACTTGGGTTAGAATACTTTATTTCTCTTGCTTTTTACAGCATTTTCACGATGTTTAAGCATAATATTAGAGCAAGGGTCATGACTAGGATTGATTGATTTGCTTAAAAAAAATAATTGTTGAATAGGCTTATAAAATGCTTATTTACCTGAGAGACCAGAATACCCCCAAGGAAGTTAAGTAGATTCTGTGCTTGAGGTCTCTTATCCCCTTGATTGGTGTATATGCAAAACTCATGATAATGTTAGTGAAAATTCATGTGTTCATTGTTCAGAGAGTAAATCCTGGAATTAGTAATTAATAATTCATTGGAACTGTTCCCAAACCACCTAATAAATGAGTGTCTGAAACTTTTCATAGTTATATATATATAAGCTTATGGAAATAACCTTAGAGGGTAGAAAGTTTTAACTGACGGTATGTAATTTAGCATGGTTACAATTTGTATTTTGAAATTGTGCTAAATGGTATCCTTTCTCGTCATCTGTGACTAACCTGACAATTTCCCCCAGTCTCCTCAACTCCTCCTCAACTGTAGCTCTAGTCACTTTCAGTAGACCTGTTCAGATTGAGAGCAGGTTTACATTTTCTTTATACAAGTTATAAGAATAGGTTTGTAGAGGATAGAGACAGTTCCTTTCCCCAGACCCCTAACTTCCACCGAAAGAGGGGAAGGATTGTCTCCTTATAGTTTGTCTACCAAAATTAACAGCCCTAAAAATTAAAGGAATAAATAAATTTTAGTTTTTCATTGAGAATTTTATGGAACTTAGGTATGAACTTTTCAGTACAGTCACATTGGGAAGACCTGAGTCTTTGAAAAATACAGCAGCAGACCACTGGAAATTTTGTTAAATCTCAAACTCATTTTTCCCCCCCCCTTTTTTTTTTTTTTTTTTTTTTTTTTTTTTTTTTAATTTTCAGTCCAAGTATAAAAGCCCATGTAGACTTGGACTTGAATTTGACTATTAGATCCAATAATAAGGGCAAATTTTGGGACATAGTTATATAAGCTATGAATTTGGGGAGTGAAATTAAGGAAATTAGATTCTCATTAACACCTGGAAGGCTAAAAATTTTATTTACTAAGCATTATAGACTAAGGTCAACCCCCCTGGACTTTATAAATCTCATAGTTTTCTTTTTCTTTTTTTTTAAGATTTTATTTATTTGAGAGAAAAGAGGGAGCATGAGCTGGTGGTGGATGGGGAGAGGGAGAAGCAGACTCCCCTTTGAGCATGGAGCCTCACACTGGGCTCAATACCAGGACCCCAAGATCACGACCTGAGTCTAAGTCAGATGCTTAACCAACTCAGTCACCTAGGTACCCCTCATACAGTTTTCTGACTAAGTTCTAATAATCTCCCTCAAATTGTCCATGGTAAAGGAAAATACAGCAACAGAGAATGATTTTAAACCTGTGAAAGTATTCAGACTTAATTATGGACATCTGTCTTTGCCAGTTTCTCATCTTATTATTATTTTTTTAAAGATTTTATTTATTTAGTTGACAGATAGAGACAGCCAGCGAGAGAGGGAACACAAGCAGGGGGAGTGGGAGAGGAAGAAGCAGGCTCCTAGAGGAGGAGCGTGATGTGGGGCTCGATCCCAGAACGCCGGGATCACGCCCTGAGCCGAAGGCAGACGCTTAATGACTGAGCCACCCAGGCCCCCCACCAGTTACTCATCTTAAAGACACCACTGTTTTTTTCAGTTATATACTAATTAAATTGCTTAGGTATTCCATTTAAGAGGTACACACATTTCCCCTTGAAAATTTACAGATGTCTGTAGAATGATTCTATTTCAGTAAAAAACAAAATGAGGGGTGCCTGGCTGGCTCAGTTGGTGGAACATGTGACTTTTGATATTGGGGCTGTGAGTTTGAGCCCCATGTTGGGTATAGAGATTACTTAAAATATATATATGTATATATATGTGTGTGTGTGTGTGTGTGTGTGTGTGTGTGTGTGTTTTAAATGAGCTCCATATAATCTATATTAGCGCTCTCTCTCTCTCTCTCTCTATAATATATATCTTTATGAACAAAAATAAATGGGGTAGAAGAATGCATACCAAGCTAGTAGGCTGCTAACATTGGATTTCCTCAGCTGACTGATAATAGATTGGAAGAGGGCTAGGAGACATGATTAGCTTTGCCTTTATTTGTCTTCTTATTGTATTGTTTCCTTTGTTTAAGAGCAGAAAGATGATTTCTGCAAGATTTCAGTTCAGTAACAAGTATGATTTTGCCATGTTGTATAGCCTTCTAATCATTATTGCCTTAATCAAAATAATAATAATAATATGCTATTAAGAATTTCAGGAACTCAAGAAGATTCTGTAATAAAATATTATGAGCTAATTGAACTTTAAGTTACATAATGTTAAAATAATTCTCACTGTAGTCATAGGTACTAAAGGAAAAGTATACACCCTGAGAACACTAATCATTGTATTGGGGGAGTTTCAGATATATAAGAAGACAAGTCTCATCTTTTAAATTAATTACCTCATGAAGTGTTATTCTTAATTTTTTATCATTTTTTCCTTAGTGATCTTTACACAAGAATCAATAATGAAATAAACTATGTGTCTCACTTCTAAATCCTTCTTTCTTACCCACCTCATCAACCCCAGCACCTACCACTACTTCACTTGGTGGAGGGAGGCTTATACGTAACCTTTACTTTGATATATTTATAAGAATCTGGGACAATAGGAATGGTCTTTTAATGAAGTAGATCACAGTTTTCAGTGGGATAAACCATCTGTACTTTGCAGATCTTTGTAATTAAAACTCCTTCCCTGTTCCTCACAAACCAGACCCCTGAGAAAACTAAATTTTTCCGTGAAGGTTGTCAGAGACCTATACAGTCCTTGGCAGATACCACCTCAGTTCCCAATACTAGCCAGATTGACATAAGTTTCTCTTTTTTTAATTTTTTTTTTTTTTTTTTTAGGATGAGCTGATAGAGGGCAATATGAAGAACTGGTAGATTAAAAAAGGAATCAAAGATGACCCCAAATGAAATAAACTCATTATAAGAAATAGGAGGAAAATTGAGAAAATCCCAATTCATTTTTCACCTTGTGAATTAGAGGAGAAGTGATCCAAAGCAAAATGAACAAAAATTCTGATTAAGAAAGCATGCACCCAATAGGAGAGAGAAAAAAGTCCCACATCTAGACATATGCTAGTGAAATGTCTGAATGTCAAATGAAAACCACACAGACATCCAGACAGGAAAAAATCACATTGCATGTACACACACACATACAACATCAAGCTTGCATCAAACTTCTCCTGTGCAATACTAAATGCCAGAAGGCAGTAGAGAAATCCCTAGAGGATAGAGCATTCTGAGAAAAATAGATGACATGGCCAAGCTGTTGTTCATTTGTGAATTTATTGGAAAAGTCAGAATAAAATTAGCAGCAGTGAACACTGAAACCGGGAAGGCATAAAGTATGTGTATGAATACTTCCTATTGATCTGTTTTTAAGCTTAATTTTAGAAAAAGTTATTTAAAAATATAATTTGAAAGCTATAAGGTGAATCATAGATAATTCCAATAAAATTAAGTTTGTTTTAATTATAAGAGAAGCCATATAAATTTTAGATTACTAATTAAAAATGGGGCAAAAGAAACAATATAACAAGTGATAGGAAAAAATGGAAACAGCAAGAATGCTTAAAAAATACAAGTATGAGGATAAAAATAGGACCAGACATATCAATTATCACATAAATAAACGGATTAAATGCTCTTATTAGAAAACAAAGACACCAATTTCAGAAACCATAAAGGAAAAGAGACAATAGATTTAACTTTTAAAAAATGTCTATCCAAAAAGACCATTAATAAATGACAGACCTCAACTTGGGTAAGATTTTTATAAAATGCATGATTTCCATAATATAGAAAAATCTCTTACAAATTAATAGGAAGAAAGAAAGATGTCTTCTTAATAGTAATAATGTTAGAGAAATTGTGGTGGATACAGAAGTACATTTGGATAACCTTTCTGGAATTCAGTCGTGGATGTTTGTAAAGATACATCTACAAGAATGTTCATCTCAGAATTGTTATAATAATGAAAATTAGAAGCAACCCCAAAATTTAACATTCTAGCTCATTTAAGTAACTTACAGTACATCCTATGTAATGAAATACTCTTCAGCTATTTAAAAATTGATGAAATGGGTGCCTGAGTGACGCAGTTGATTAAGCATGGGACTCTTGCTTTTGCCTCAGGTCATGATCTCAGGGTTATTAGATTGGGCTTCACATCCAAGTCTGCACTCAGTGCAGAGTCTGCTTGAGACTCTTTCTCCTTCTGCCCCTCCCCCTCTCTAAAATAAATAATAAAATAAATAAATCTTTTTTAAAAATTTAAAATATAAAAATGAATATTGAAATATAAAGTTACCAGTACATTAAGTGAAATATATAAATTACAAAATAGTATATGAAATATAATCCTGTTTCCATACAAGTAAATATACATATTTATATATGTATATAGATTTGCATAGAAAAAAATTTGAAATGAAGTATTCCAAAATGTTTTACTATAGTTATGTCAAGAATTATAGTTTTTTTATGTCTATTCTATATATTTTTTTTTTAAGATTTTTGTTTATTTATTTTAGAGAGAGAGAATGACAGAGAACATTGTGGGGAAGGTCAAAAAGAGAGCCTCAAGCAGATTCCACCCTGAGCAGAGTGGGCTCGGGCCTTAGTCTCTTGACCCTGAGATTATGACCTGAGCCAAAACCAAGAGTTGGACGCTCAGCCAACTGTGCCATCCAGACACCCCACTATTCTTAATATTTTTATAGTGAATTTATATTCATTTTATAATTTTTTACCTTGATATTTAATGTACAATATTTTATTACTGCTTAAAATGTTTTAGGAATTGTATCGTCAGTAACCAGTCTAGCCTATATTCATTCTTTTTTTTTTAAGACTATATTTTTAAGTAATCTCTACACCCAACATGGGGCTCAAATTTATAACCCCAAGATCAAGAGTCACATGCTCCACTGACTGAGCCAGCCAGGCATCCCATTCTTTTTTTAATAGTAAAATTGACTTTTTTTCTTTTGGTGTTCAGTTATATGAATTTGTATGGATTCATGTAAGCCCCACCACAATCAGAATACAGAACAGTTTCACCACCTCCAAAAAAAACTCCCTCATGCTATCTCTGTATAGTCACACCCTCCCCTCATCCCTAACTCTGGCCATTAATTTGTTCTCCATTACTATAGTTTTTTTTTCAAGAGTGTCATGTAAATGGAGTCACACCATTGCAAAGTTTTGAGAATAGCTTCTTTCACTTACATGGTAGCTTGGAGATTGATCTGAGTTGTTCCTGTGTCAGTAGTTTATTCCTTCGTAGTATTCCATTGTATGGATGTATTATAGTTTATTTATCCATTGAGGAGCATTTGGGTTGTTTATAATTTCTGACTATTACAAATAAGGCTGCTGTGAATATTTGTTTATAGTCTTTTGTGTGAACATAGTTTTCATTCCTTTGGGGTAAATTTCCAGGTGGAGATTGCTAGTCCTATGTATGTTTAACTTTATAAGAAACTGCCATATTGTTTTCCAGAGTGGTTGAATCATTTTGCATTCCTACTAGCAAAGTGAGAAGTCTAATTGCTCTGTATCCTCATCAGCATTTGATGTTGTCAATATTTTTTTTTTAGCCATTCTAATAGTTGTGTACTATCTGGCTTGTTTTAGTTTACATTTGCCTAATGGCTAAAAAGGTTGAATATCCTTTCATGTGCTTACTTGCTATCCTTTTATCCTTTTAGGTGAAGTGTCCAGATCCTTTCCTAGTTTTTAGTTACTGCGTTTATTTTCTGATTGTTGTGTTTTGAGAGTTTTTTCTGTATTTTGGATATAAGGGGTTTTTTAGATATGTGATTTCTATACATTTTCTCCCAATCTGTAGCTTATCTTTTTTATTCTCTTGACAGTCTTTGGCAGAGCAGTAGTTTTTAAATTTGGTGAAATCCAGTTTGTCAATGTTTTTTCTTTTATGAATTGTGCTTTTGATGTACTTTCTAGGAACTCTTTATCCAACTGCAGTTAACAACGATCTCTCCTGTGTGTTATCCCAAAATGTTTATTGTTTTATGTTTTATATTCAGATCTGTGATCCATTTTGAGTTCATCTTTTTATAAAGTATGAGGTTGATTAATTTTTTTACACATGGATGATTAGTTGTTCCATTACCATTTGTTGAAAAGACTATCCTTTCTCCAATGAGTTGCTTTTACCTCTTTGTCAAAGATTAAATGCCCACATTTGTGGACTCATTTCTGGAGTCTATTCTGTTGCATTGATTTAAGTATCTGTTCCCCTCACCAATATCATACTGTCTTTAATATTACAGCTTTGTAGTAAGTGTTAAAATTAGATAGTATGATTTCTTAAACTTTGTTATTATTTTATAAAATTACATTAGCTATGGTAGTTCCTTTCCTTTTCCAGGTAAGTTTTAGAATAAGTTGTATGTACCTACAAAAATATCTTGATGGGACTTCGACTGGTATTATGTTCGGTCTGTGAATCACTATGGAGAGACTTGACTCTAATGTTTTGAGTCTTCAATCCATGAACATAGTATGTGGCTCTGTTTACTTAGGTCTTTAGTTTCTCTTATTAGAGTTTTGTAATTATCAGTGTATACATTCTCTACATACTTAGATTTATACCTAAGTACTTCATTTTTCTTGGAACTGTAGATTTTGGTATTGCTTTTTAAATTTCGTTTTTCAATTGTTTATTGTTTGTATATAGAAGAAAGTTTGGAATAATTCTGAAATTTTGCAGTAGTTATTTCAGGTGGTAGTATTATAGGTGACTTTTATTTTTGCTTATCTGTATTTTCTGGTTTTATAATGAATATGCATTACTTTTATAATATTTAATGTTATTCTTTAAAAAAAAAAAAGGACAACTCTTTAAACTAAAGTTACTATAGTATCAGCACAACTTTGGACCTAAAGGTGATTACTTGTATCCCTGACATACCCTGGATAAGATTTCCTGAAGAAAATGAAAAGGAAATTTCCCCAGGAGAATCCCCTGAGAACTAGAGAAGTAGAACTGGATATCAGGGAATAATTATAAATAAAAGGAGTTTAATGTAGTTGGTTAAGATGAATCAGGATTATTTTCAGTAGTTTTAAATGATTTGTTCTACTACATATTTGTTATTTATGATGGACTTTGTAAATAAAATACTTTTATAAATAAAGTTCTGAACTGCCATTTTAAAATTATTTTACCTTTACTTTATCTCTTCTGAATCTAGTTTAAAACTTCTGGTCCCTGCTGATGGGCTTAGGGAAGCAGTGTGGTAGAGAAGGTATGAGAACTAGTTCACAGTTACCTCAGAATGTCAGCACCAATACCAAAGAGACAGTGAAATCAGCTGGAGTTTTAACTGTTGTCCAGAAGATGTTCTGGGTGTTTTTAGAAACAAGGAGACATCTGAGTGTGCCAAAAGCTATAAAAAGAGAGAATTAAGATGCTAGAGAGCAGGAAATAAGACCTTTCCTCACTTGTGTACATGGATTGTGTATTCACTACTAAAGTGGCTAGATTCCCCAAATTATAGGGCTCTATCCCTCCAAGTTTCTCCTTCCTGATAGTCACTTTCTCAGCCTACAGGTGGTAGCTGTTTAGCTATTATAAGAAAGGCAAGAGAGAAAGGTTAATGAGGACCCTGAGATTGTTGTTATTATTTAAACCTTGTGGTAAAAAGAATTAAGTAAGCTTGAGTAAACTGAAGAAAGATATAAACTTTTGAGAGTGGCATGGAATACTTTCATTTTTCACCAGTGATCAAGATACTTTGTTTTTTTATTTCAAAATTTAACTGTTATATCTGAGATCAGATTTATCTGATCACATATTCTTTCCTGTGTATTTTTTAACAACTAAGAGCATTACTGAGTGAGTGCGCCTCAGTTAAATGTAAAAATAGGTACATTGCATATGGTGCAGTAGTTGCTAATTGATGTTTCTGAATTGTTTTCTTTCTACAAAGAAGGTAGCTGCAAGCAGCTATCTCCTGACAAAATATGTATTTTCATTTGCCCTTTTCTTTTGGATCTTTTTTTCTCACTGTCATTGTCTATATAAACAGCTCACTTAAAGGATGAGTTTTTGCATTCTCTTAGGTTTGGTCACATCTGAGAGTTGACTGTTTTGCAATAGATTTCACTTATTTCAGCTACCTTATTGATGCCATTTCCCATGATCAGTTTTTGCATCAGAAGAATGGAGAATGCCAAATTGTTATCATAGCAATAATTAATACAATTGAGTGTTTGCTACGCATCAGGCACTGTTCTAAGGACTTTATACTTAACCAACTCTTTAACCATCATAACAGCCCTTTGAAGAGGTACTGTTACCCCCATTTTACTAATGAGAAAAGAAACATAGAGATGTATAACTTGCGCAAGACAGTAAATAGTGGAGTCGGGATTTGAATCCAGCCATTTTGGCTCTAAAGTCACTGATTTTAGCCGCTACGTTATCGTGCTTCATTTTACTGGCTCTTGTAACGTTTACCTTTAGCTAACAACCAGCAGGCATACTACAAACATTATCAACTATTTGTAAAATTAACTTATGTTACAGTAGTCTAGAATCACAATCAAGATGTCTCCAGAAAGATTTGTAATTCTGATGTGAAAAAAAATTTTAATGGAAATATGGGTGCTTGAGGTAACCCAGTGTATTGTCTATATGGTTTGTTTTATTTTTTAGCTGATTATTTTGATATAATTTCCTATAAAAACTTATATTTTGCAGTAAAACTGAAATCTAATCTATTATGGACGAACTTTATGCCGTCATAACCACACTTAAGTTAGAATATCAAAGAGAAATATCTTTGAGCAAAAAATTAGGCTTGTCAGTTTCCCTGATTACAGAGGATTAAGAGTATAGGGGCTGATTAAAATTTGACCTTGGAT
>NC_048224.1:26765454-26777954 GCF_002007445.2 Ailuropoda melanoleuca
AAATTGCTGTGCAACACAAGAAAAGGTCACATGGTAGAGTGGCATTCTGCCAGTGTATGACAATTCAGTGATTGCGATTTTTCAACCGTATTATTCTGAGGACATTGTGGTAATCAAGAACTATCCATAACTAATGTATAAATAACTGCTTGCTTATCTCTATAGTAATCCAACTCAAATTATATATACACAGCAAAAAGCTTATGATAGAAGGTAGGAAATGAATATTTAAAGGTATATTGTACATTAAATCTTTGTGTGTAAATATGCTTATTAAAACAAATATATATATATATGTTTTATTGAGAATCTTTGTGACCTACAAGTTTGTGGCTGTTATTTGGTGCCTGACATAATCTTTGCCTTCTAAAGCTACTTTTTACTTCTTAAAAATAGTTTCCTTTTGATCATTGTTGTTCATCCAGAAATCATTGTACACAAGTGGCTTTTTTTAGTCAGACACTTTAGTTTGCATGTATATGACATTTGAATTGGAAAGCCGACCACTCAATAGTCTAATTTACACACCTTTCTTTAGAAAATGACATAGGATAGTTAAGCTTAAAATGCATGGTGGCTAAAATTTTCAGTGTAATTAGAACTATCTACTCTTTTTTTTGTCTAATCAGTTATGATGATATAATCAGTAGAGGTTTTGCCATTCAAAAATTATTTTCTGAATTATTACCATACCCATATCTTTAGCTTGTATGAATTATCATCATTAGTTTTATCACTACCCTGAAAAATAAATGAAAGAGGAGTGACAAATAGGTAAAGAATTGTTTCAGAGCGTATGTCAAAGATAATAAAGGCTTAAAAAATGCTCAACTCATTCTAATTTTAGGCATGCATATGTGTGCATATATACATATGGGGGTGTGTATACACACATTTTTAAACAAAAGCTGTACATTCACATTTACTTTAAGAACTGCCATTTACTTAGCTTGGTTTAATATATTTTAATTATTGCTGTAATATAATTAAAAAATACTTTCTGTCATCAACCATTCTTTTTCTCAGAAGATGGCAGACCAATAAAATATAAGAACTTGGTTAGAAAGTGTTTCCCTAACAGAGTCCTAATTTAAGTATAAGGAAAGAAGATTTGTATTTATATCCATAAGAAAATGTCTCCTAACTGGTTTTTGTTGTTGCTGCTGCTATTTGTTGCTTGTGTGTGTTTGTTGCCTAGTCTAGCTTCAGTAAATCCATCTTTTACAAAATTATTGAGGGCTTATTGTTTTTTTTAAGTTATTTGCCTACAAACGTACAGATAGAGAAGACGACTTTTAAAGGAAAAGACATGGACTTCGGATTCTTGAGGTGGTTTTTTTGTTTTGTTTTGTTTTAATTCTCTTTTACTCTATTTCACAGAGTATTGAAGGTTAGCAGCAAGTGATTAGGTAAAGGATGGCAACAGACATCAGAAATATATAACCACAGTGAAGTCTTCTTTAAAGCAGTTGCTATTAAATTGTGGGGTTGTTTTTTTTTTAATCATACTACCAAGGTTCAAAATGTTCTCTTAAAAGGTGTACTTAGTGAGTCTTATTGATTTTGACCACTGCTGTTCATTTATCAGTTTAACTGAGTTATGGCTCTTAATCACATCTTAGTTCCCCAAAACTTCTAACCTGAAAAGAAAAAAAGAGAGAGAAAACTTTGTTACTGGCTTTCTGACAATGGCAGGGAGTGTGTTAAACCAGTGTAAAATTCAATTAAACTGTCTAGCCAGGTTTTTGAAGCTGAAATGCAGACCCTTTCTGTTAAGCTTCTTATTTTCCTGTGACCGACACCGGTGGATGCTGGGTTATGCCAAAACCAACAGGCTGTAAAGTACCTTGTTTCATGCTCCCAGCTGATCAATATTTTTATTTTCCAGGCTTGCCCAGAAATCTGGAGGCAGTATCACCTAACGGTGAGTAGAAACACCTTTTTTATTTTCCCCAAGACCTAGCCTATTTATCCTTCTCTGAACTGCTGACCATAAAATATAGACAAGCATCTTCTCCTGGAAGATAATAAACATCTGAAGAGTTTTTGCACTGAGAAAGCAATAATATACTTTTTCTCTTCTCCCCTGCCCACCAGTCTATTCTCTATCTTCCTGTTCTGGAAAGATTTTGATTGTTTTTTTATTACTCACATCATTTAATGATTACATCATGGTATCTCAGTCTTCCTAGACTACATTCATTAAATTAAAGGGGAAAAGTATGCTAGGAGCCATAAAAAAATAATAGTAACCCAGTGTCTTTAAAGTGTTGTATTATCTACAGTCCATAAGCATACAGTCCATAATATCTTCCATAATCATTTTTCTGGCTTTATTGAAATTTTTGCACATATTTTTTAATGAAACTAAAAAAAGCTCAGTGTATCTTTCATATAGGACAATTCAGCTGTCATATCCTTAAGCTCCTCTTGACTTATTCAAAATGTATAAACATCTGCTTAATACCATTCAAGTTATTCAATTATCTGGTTTCCTTCTATTGTGAATTTAGGCTAAGTAGAAGTAGAAAACATAATTTACTATGAAATCAGTTGGCTAGTGCTCAGTATTATGAAGTTAGTTAGTTTTTAACATTCAGCTTAAATAATTTCAACAATTCACCATAGCCCTAGTAGTCATTTTTTAATATACTAAATGTGCTACACTGAGCAAGACACAACAATAAAAATTATTCTTAGAGTTAGATAGTTATAACAATGTAATAAAAGCTGTTCCTTAAGGTTAACATTTCAAAAAGGTTTTGGTTATAGGAAGACAGGTAGTAAAATTAGAAAGGACAAAGTTTTACAAAAACGTGTCCTCTTATTGCTCTCCTCTTGTAGAAATAAAAAATAAACCAAGTGACTTAATCTACCAGTATGTCTATCACAGGCCCAAGATGCAAGGAATAATATATGTTTTCATGAAGAATATGTTCTCATATTCTGTTTTCACTGTTTAATTTATGTAAAGATTCTCAGTAGAAAGCTGTAATTCCTCAACTATCCTTCAGTCCCAAACTGGGTTTTGTTAAAATATTTAGTGTTATACCAAAATACACACACTGTTATGTATAGTTAACACACATATGTTACAGCTGTAACTCATGGATATATTATGTTTATACTTATGTAGCAATTGTTCTTGTCCTAACATACTCTAGTAAAATCCTTATAGCCTAAACTTGATTGAAATCCAATATATTTTTCAAGATCATAGTCACTTTTTGTAACTATATAGCAGTTTTCTTCATCAGTATTTTTATTTAAGTAATAGTCCAGTGGATTTGACAATTGCATTTCTTTTCCCTTTTCCCCTAAGTTAGAGAATTCCAACCTTGAGAACTTGAAGTGTGACAAGTACTACTCTAAAGCCACTCTTTTCATTATTTGCACCTATGTTCTTTTATATAACTGTCATAGAAGGATAGAAATTGGTCTTTGATATAACAGAAATATTTGAAGGTTTGTTTGATAGTATAGCTTTTGAAAAACATTGTGAAAAGAATAGTTGGGAAAAAACAAATGAAAACAGAATGAATTTACCTTTTGGGGAGTTACAGTATATTCTATTTATAGGTATAACGAAATCATTTTGAAAAACCCATTGTTCTCAACCTGGAATTCTGATTAATTTTTCAAAATAATATTGTAGGTAACACAATTTCTAATTGTCAGGTTTAACACTTAGTAATTTAGAATTACTTTATTATGCAAATATAAATGGTAAACTAGTACATTTATAAACATGTATATATGTATCAATCCATCTAAAATAAAATAGGCAATTAATTATGTATATAGGCAAATCCAAATGTGTGTAATTAAGCAATATTTAATCTTGAATAAAAGCAAGATGCATGGTGAGTTTCATCATCTTCAGCCCTTTTACTAGGCGATGGACTGCCATCTATTGACTTATAGTAGCCCTCACATGTGAATATGGCATCACTCAGCAATGACCAAGTAATGAAGCCTGGGTTAGAATTGCCACTGTATATTCCATTAAACCGGTCTTCTTAAAACTCTGGAAATTTCTGCATTTAATCATTGATTAATTTCTTTTTTTAATCGAAAAAGTGTCTATTTCTTACCCAAAATGAACTGTGCTTTTGGGGGAATAAGTTGATTAGTATATCCGGTTTGGAAATGTTTACATTTGAGAACTTTTCAGTTGTTTTTATCTGCTTTTTATCAGTAAGACTAGAAGGACATTTACACAGCCTAAAGTTTAGCAACTATAATTTAAGGTCTATTTAGGAATTGCTTTCTTTCTTTAAAAAAAAAAAAAAAAAGCCTGTAGGCTAAATAGGGCATTATTTCTCAAATACACTAGAAAGATGGTGCATTTGATTAGTATAAGTGGACTTGCAAAATGTTCCAAATCAAAAATTTGTTAAAACACATTCTAAAGTAAGAAGAAAATTTCGGGGCGCCTGGGTGGCTCAGTCATTAAGCGTCTGTCTGCCTTCGGCTCAGGGCGTGATCCCGGAGTTCTGGGATCGAGCCCCACGTCAGGCTCTTCCTCTGGGAGCCTGCTTCTTCCTCTCCCACTCCCCTGCTGTGTACCCTCTCTCGCTGGCTGTCTCTATCTCTGTCAAATAAATAAATAAAATCTTTAAAAATAAATAAAGTAAGAAGAAAATTAAAGAAGGGAAATGTTCACTGTTTTCAGCAATTAAATGAGATAAAAATAAAGCCTCCTTAACAACTTGTATCTGAATAGAACCTGAAATGGACAGCTTTTTAACCAAACTTGACTGGATTTCACTACATTAAAAATAACTAAGACCATCATTCTAAAGGGTACATGCCAATAAAACTCTAAAAAGATACTGCATGTATATCCATATAGATATATATGTATATTATGTGTGCATATTATAACAACTAATTTAGCTATGTCATTTTTCTTGGTATATTTTAATGACTATAAAATTATGTCATATAATTTAATGACTTTAGATGATCACTTTGGAACCCTGCATGGGAAAAAGAAAAATATATGATTTTTATTTAGCAATTAAATAATTTTGCCAAATAGTTTATGTATTTACTCCTTCAGAAATGTTTGTGAAGTTTTTTAAATCTTCAATACTATAGCACTCTTCTTGTATTTTAATTTCTGTTATATTTTCAGATTTTGGTAAAGCCTGACTTTGAATATTCTTTTTCATCTTTCAGATAACTCATTCTAGATAAAATTTTCCCTCTTTAACTATTCAAGAAGGAAAGTCCCTTCCCCCATTCCCTGTCATTTCTAGTCTCATTTATATTAAAAATCCTAGGCCAAAATGGCCACCAACAGAGTTTTACAACCAACAGAATTTTTAACTAGTAGAGGCTATAATTTGACATGCTTTGGACATTTTGTTAATCTTGTTTTTAATCTTCTTACTTTTAAAAAAGTAACTAGGAGTTTGCTATTTGAGGGCTGTGTGTGTTAAGAATCAAAAAGGACAATACATCTTTTATGTTTAAGTTTGCGCCTAGATTTCTTTGTGTGCATTGTTAAAATATGTTACAACCTACTACCTTTTTAACTAAAAGTTTAAATAGGAAGCAAATGTAACCTTTTTGTAAGAAATACCTTTTAAATGTTTCTTTATATATAGTGTTCGGAATGCCTAGAATTCGCACTTCAAAAAGTAAAATACTTGCTGTCAGGGAAATGGGGAGGAGTAGGATTTCTTTGCCTTCCTGTCTAGCCTAGGAAAAACCTGGTGACCAGAGTTTGGTAGTAATAATGTCTTACCTGAACTAGTTGAATGCCAGAGTGTATCTTATGGACCATAATTAACAATTTCATTTCATTTTGCTCCTCCATTTTCTCTCCTTATATGGAAACATCAATTTAGAAATGTGTTTTCTGGGTTTTCACAGTACAAAAATGAGGGTTTTACACTAAATGAGAATGTTACTCTAAAGCATCTTATGCCGTACCACACAGTAGGTAACCCTAAATGTGAACAGATTTAAATTCAACTCTAGAGCTATGCTTTGTAGTCCAAGAGAGAGAAATAACAAAGTGGAATTTGGTTGTAAGGCTAAAGGTATCCAAAAGTCTTTATCCTGGAATTGTGATATAAGATAGGATTGGTAACAGTTTTCTAACTGCCTAACACTGAAGTGGATTTTTAAAAATAACTTAAAATGAAAAATTAAAAGTTTCCAGAAATCAGCCAGGGCCAAGCCAGAATCTTTTCTTGGGGGGAGAGGGGGTGGCGAATACCTCTTTCTCTCTTAATTGAATATATGTTGGGAATCCTGAATCTTTTTTTGAGAGCTCTTTGGCTACATAAGCAGAAGTGCAAAACCGACAAGAACCCCATCCACAGTAGATATCAAGTGATAGGTCCTTTTCCATCTGTGTGTTTGAGAAAATAGAACTGGTTGCATACTGTTTTTTTAAGTGTTAAATAACTCCAGAATAGAGTGAGAACTAGGCCTCACTCTATTTTGGAAAATTTAAATCAACTTTCCTTTGGTACCATATCTGGAGGCCTAGCATACAGATCATCATAAACTAACACTTTACAAACTCATCTTGGAAGCTCTTATTTTGGTAGGTAGTTCACTTTGCCGACTTCCTCAAGAACCAGGAATACTCTTTGTTTTCATTGTCGGGATTTTCCCCCCTCAAGATCTGGTATTGCTGTTTCAATGTTTTGATTGGTTAAATGTTGCTATTGAGATATTACCTCTCTGTCAAATTTTCAGAGATTTAGTTTTCATTGAAAATGCCCTTAATACTGAAATACTGCTGAGGTGAGTGTAATCACACTCTGATGATTCAGAAGGCGCACAACTATTTTGTAGTACCTCAAGGCTGTCTTCCCATTGTAGTACTACAAAATAAGTCAGAATGCTTTATGTTTCAAGTTACTTAGTGTCGGAATAAAAAGAATTTCTGAATGAGCACTGATGACTATTTTCTAATACTCCATATATAGCAGAGATAGAAAATACATTTGGACAGTGACTAAAATTTTAAAATATTTTTCAGATGGAAAATTTATGTGAATACTTTGTATTTCTTTAAATACTCACCTTGTTCTTAAAGTATTTAGTGTCAACATTTTGCTAGCAGTTTTTTTACTTCAATCTCATCATTTTTAGAATTTAGTATAAAATGTAATTACTACATTTACAGAGTAGGTCAACTGAGTTTGTTGTTTTTTTTTTTTTTAATCTTTATTTCACTGGCATGTTGGACCACATTTTTCTAGAACTTATCATTGGAAGCAATTGGAAAATGCAATTTCAGAGCAAATGAAACCTGGAATTATCAATCTCAATAAATGAGATTCATTTAAAAATAAATACAATTTGCCAAATCATCAAAAAGCAATTTTCTAAAGCTTCTGTGAAAGGAAGAGGAAAAAAGTGAACATTGTGGATTATAAATGCACATGTTATTTTTCCTCTCACAGTGTTTCCTCAGAAATTTAGACATTGTAGGTACACAAACTTATTAATGAATGGGAATAGAATAAAACTTAGATTTGGACATTTATTTATTATTTATTTATTGACACACATAGGAGAGCCTTCATATGTTCTTCTTTTCTAAGAAATACTGAGGTGTCATCCCCTTCAGAGAGAATTTCCAACTTTTTTGACTTTCAGTATTTTTATGCAAAAATTAATTTGTTTTAAATGAGAAATCAATATGGCATATTTTGAGTAGGTTTTTTCTCTTGTGTTAAGATATTTAAATAATATCAAGTGCTTTATGACATTAATTCTCTTATAAAGTTGTGTTTCAGATAATCACGCAATGAAAAGTATGCAGCATTCACACGATTTATAAATGATTCATTATAAATTATGTTTTGGCCTAGATGCAGTTGTGTTTTTGCCATCTTCTAAATATCTGAAGATATGTCCTAGTCACCCATCATCGTGGCATTTTTTAGGTAGCACATGTTGTTAAGTAATAAATTAATTGAACCTGAAGCTCTACTATAAACAGCTTTTTTTATTTGAGAAAAAAGTCCCTGTGCCTTTTTGTCTGCCTCTTAGTAGCTGGGGGCAAACACCACTACATTTAGGACTTACATATTTACTATATGGGCTTCAAGTTTTACTTCTGTTTTAAAAATTTAAGGGAATACTTATTATGGACTTTTTCTTTTCTGTTGGCAAAGGTTTCTCCTGAGGATAATAAAAGGATGCAGATTACATTTGAACTTTTTACTGCCCTTTCCTGTTCTCTAGGTACATTCACCTTTACTTACAAAGGAATTAATAGTCATCATAGGGGCAATTTCTTCTTAATACTTACATTCCATGGCAATTAAATTCTATTTCTAAATATTTATAATTTTAATATATAACATTTTTAAAGTCTTTTCTTCTCCTTAAGAAGCACATACATTATTCATATAATCGCAAATAAAACTACGTTGTTTTTTTACTTACAACTCTACACTTTTAAGTAGGGCTCCTGTTGTAACAAAAATGAATATAAACAGGTAGCCTGACAATGTTTAAAATCCAGCTTAACACTAAATTATATAATAAATTATAGTTTAAAAACCTGAAGTGTTGAATGATGCCTATTCTTTGTCATGTTAGCCACACATAAAGAGAATAGAAGTATTACGTAGAATAATGTTAGCATTTTTAAGTGATTATTTTTCATATGTATTTTGAACAGGTCATTCATGCCATTCCTTAAATAAATATATTCCAGCTGATTGAGTTTGTCGTAATCTTCTCTGGACATTTCAGTGCAAGAGTAACAGTAGATAAAGTATACTGGACCAATGATATTTGTATTAAACATTCCTTTTAGTAGTCATGCATGTAAATGACATGGTAGATTACAGTAATTCCTAACAGGTCTTAAGTATTTAGGAATTACTTAGTTACTCACAGTCATGATCAACCATAACCTTTAAGGGTTTTGGTCAATCATTTGAATAATCTGCAGGGAAAGACTTCTGAAAGAACCCCTTGCCTTGTTGACATGAACAATCTCTCTGAACTAGTGTTACATTTTCTGTTATGGTATAAACTGTATTAGTAATCTTAAATTGAATTAAGTTTAAAGATTTTAAAAGCAAAATCTCTTAAATGACTAAAAGTTACTGAATTTTTGATAAAATCAATCAGATTTTAGACTTGAAATTCATTTGATCCCCACATACAAGAAAGTCAGGAGAGTTACTGGTTTTGTACATTTGTAGTAAAATTTTCTTTCAGCTATTTTGAACTCAGCAATGGTCATCCAAAACTAATATCCTTGGTTTTTTTTGAAATATCAAAAATATTATATGAAGAAAAATGCTACATATTTAGAAACCATTTAACCAAAAAAATTTTTTTATATATCTTTGGAATTAAAATAGACTTTTGCCTTAATTGGTGTGCCAGTACACTGGTAGATCACATTGCAAAACAGGAATTTTTCCATGGGAATGTTCAGAAATTCATATCAGCTTTGTAAAAAGAATTCATGTGTATGAATCAGTTGGTAATGAAGGTACCACATTATTTTCATTCCTTTTTTCAAAAGTCACATGAAGCCAAATCTATTTAGATGGATTACAAAGTCATCTTTATAACTTTCTAACGTACCCATGTCTATAAATACCAATTTTACATAAATATGGTTCTTTGCATGCATTTGTGGATTACCCCCACATTTCTTTTCAATTAGGGGAACTAAATTTTGGATTGTTCATTAGCTTTGTTTATATAGTAAAATCTCAATTTTTTCTTTCTTGGATCTCTCCTGTTTCCTTTATTTATAACTATGCCATATTTCCTTCTCATTTTACTGAAGTCCTTTAAAAACATGCTATAAAATTGATTTGGAGCAGCAGACTTATTTATGAGGGAATTACTGGGAATTTTTTTTGGTCATTGTGGAGAAAAGAATGCCAGCTTTGGGATCAGACATTGGGTCAAATTCTGGCTTTTTAATTTACTTAGATGGTCAAACCTAGTAAAATATTTGGCTTCTAAGATCCTTGGTCTCTTCATCTAAAAAATGGGGATAGTACTTTCTTGCTTTAAGTATGCAACGAGATAATAAATGTAAAGTACTTGGCACAATACCTAGCACATAGCTCGTATTCAGCACTCTGTGAGCTCCAGTAAAGCAAGTCCATACATGCTTCACACCTGTAGAAATGGCCTCTGGACTAATAGCCCAGACTCACATTATCAGACTGTTGTTTGCCTGAGATGAGGAGATTCATAATGACCTCGTTACTTTCCGTCTCCTAAAAATGTTTCCTTCTTAAAGTTAACTGAAATTAAAATACTCACAAGCACTGTCTTTTGTTAACAAAAATATTTACCTCACTTTTAATTTTCTTATTTTTTATCTGTGTCTTTTCTAGAAATGTAGGTAACTTTTAAATGTAGCAAATTTAGATTATTTTCTTAATTTGGTTTGCCTAAAAATCATTGTAAAGACATTTAAGAGGTAGATCACAAAAATATTTAGGCTACTTCTTATCCTAACGAAAATGACTATGTAATATATGTACCATATAAAGATACAATGGTATCATTTGAAAAATATAATTAATATATGTTATAAACGTTCAGTTCTTAAATGGTAACTTCAGTGTCATCTGAATATAGTTATCTGTCATAAGCAAATGAAATTACATAAATCTTGAGAATAATATGAAATTTAATAATTCTCACACACACACATACACATATACCAATTATAATACCTTCTGCTAGGGGTAGAGGATTTATGTTAATCAGATGAGGAAGGAAACAAAATAGCGTATCAGTTTTTTTGTATTTCAGCTGAAACTGCTTCATGCCTTCACATGACTGATGCCAGAAACCAGCCTGATTTCACAGCAAGGTGCTCAGGTGTAAGAGCCTGGTCACTCTTACAGATTCCCACTTGTATTCTCTTAGAGGCACAGCAAAAAAAATGCAACACAAAATTAAGCATTTTCTCAGTGCCTGTGATTTGTATTCTTTCAAAGAGCATTCCTAGTCCATGTTTGTTCTTTATTTTAAGACAAGCAGGAGCTAAGATACGGCATATTGTAAAAGCAAAAAAAGCATTACTCTCCCCTCTTTAGACAAGCCCTTACAGCTGTGGAATTCCCTGCCTTTGTGACTGTTGGTTAAGACCATTTCAGGCGAATAAGCACGGTTACATCTGGAGGGGGAATGCTCTGTGTTGTAAGTCATGTGGAGTTATAGTAAAAATGAAAATCTTGGTGTTTATTTGAATCCTCTGTGTTTTAGCTAATAAATGTAATAGAGCCACAGCTCTGTTATTCTACAAATTTTCAGTGATGGTTTCTATACAGTTGTATGCAAAATATTTAAGCAAATTTGAATATGTTAAGCACGTCATACAGTTGGAAGATGTATATTAATGTGGTTTCTGTGTTTTATAGTCCACCCCAGTAAATATTCAGATAAAATATCCAAGGGTTCACACATGTACGTATTCTTTTCTGTCCCTTCCCCCCACATCCTGTCTTCATTCCCTCCTTATCCCTCCACCCTGCTTCAAAGCTTGTGGTCCTTTTCCATCCATGTACTAAAAGGTTCTTTGTAAACCAGGCCATTTGTCCATCATTGTTTGGGGTCCAAACAGTGGTAAGATACCCTGTCACCGATCCCGCGTGCTATGAATGGCAGCTCCTCTCCGGACAATTGGCGGAGGGGCCGAGAAATATTCCTGAGAGGATTATTTAACCTTTCAATTTAGAGGGCACAAAGCCTGGCTGATTAATGAACTTTCTGATGGGCGCTGATAAGCGGATCTATTTCTTTATTTCCCCTAAAAGTGATTCCTTCTCCCGTCCATATTACTATAATCTTAAACATAAAATGTGGCAAATAGATTAAAAAACAGCACTAAAGAGTTTATCTGGCTGGCAAACTGAAGGAGCTAAATTAAAATTGGTAATGACAGCAGTGGCTCAGCCTCATATGTGGTTTTTAAATGCACTGTGTATTTTGAAGAGACTTATTCTCCAGCGCGCCTGGTAATGACTGCTTTTGGTGCACAGTCTGGGGCTGGCTTCTGTTATCCCCACCCCAACCCCCCCCCAAAAATGAGTTGTGTTATCTGGATGGCTGCAGACACATACGCATCCCCCTTTCTCACTGCATGGGCAGACAAGGTCGATAGCATTACAAGGTATTTGTGGCAGTGCTTGTTTCAGTTTTCAGAGCTGCCAGTTTCCAGGCGGATTTGAATTACAAAAGAAGAAGCTGGCATGAAAATTGAAAGGTTTTATCGGCTGGTCTGAAGCCTCATAGCACATTGCTTATTTATGCAGTCCATTTGCACCAGGAAATATAAAAAGGAAATACATTTTTAAAATAAGGCCATAAAGACCCAGATATGTTTAAGATGGCAAATAAAATATAGATACCTATAATATCTTTCCAGGAAACGATTTTCACTTAATGTTGCACATTACTTCAGAAGAGCATTTATGTTGCTGTCATAAATTTGTGCGTTTGTGTCACTATGTAGGTAGTCTCTGGGGATT
>NC_048224.1:26782954-26841160 GCF_002007445.2 Ailuropoda melanoleuca
GGCCATACTGTTTTCCACAATGGCTGCAGCAGTTTGCATTCCTACCAGCAGTGTGAGAGGGTTCTCTTTTCACTATATCCTCGCCAACCCTTGTTTCTTGGGTTTTTTAGTCTAGCCACTCTGACAGGTGTGAAGTATTATCTCACTGTAGTTTTGATTTGCATTTCCCTGATGATGAGTGATGTTGAGCATCTTTTTATGTGTCTGTTGGCCATCTGGATGTCTTCTTTGGAGAAATGTCTGATAAGCACTGGGTGATATATGGAATTGTTGAAGCACTATATTGTACACCTGAAACTAATATAGCACTGTATGTTAACTGTACTAGAATTAAAATAATATAAGAAAAGTAGCCTGGGATGCCTGGGTGGCTCAGTTGGTTAAGTGTCTGTCTTTGGCTCAGGTCATGATCCCAGGGTTCTGGGATCAAGTCCTGCATCGGGCTCCTTGCACAGTGGGGAGCCTGCTTCTCCCTCTTCCTGCCTTTCCTCCTGCTTGTGCTCTCCCTCTCTTTCTCTCTCTCTCTGACGAATAAATCCTTTTAAAAAAAAAAAAGGAAAAGGAAAGAAAGGTAGACTTAGAGAACCTGTAAACAGATGTGCCTAGCTGTGTTCTAGTAAAACTTTATTTTCAGACACTGAATTTTGAATTTCATAGAATTTTCATGTGTTACAAAATATCCCCTTTTTTTTTTTAAAGATTTTATTTATTTATTTGACAGAGATAGAGACAGCCAGCGAGAGAGGGAACACAAGCAGGGGGAGTGGGAGAGGAAGAAGCAGGCTCATAGCAGAGGAGCCTGATGAGGGGCTCGATCCCATAACGCCGGGATCACGCCCTGAGCCGAAGGCAGATGCTTAACCGCTGTGCCACCCAGGCGCCCCACAAAATATCCCTTTTTTTTTAAACCATTTAAATGTAAAAGCCATTCTTGCCTGTGGGCTATACAAAAACGGGCAGCAGGCTGGATTTGGCCTGTTAGCCATGGCTTGCCAAAACTTACTCTAGATTCTTGGCATAAGGATACATAGTAGACTAAACAAAGATATCTTACCTCATACACCTTACATTCTAGCAATGGGGAGGCAGATAATAAGCATGATAAATAATCAGTTTACTAGTTGAGAAGGTGAAATAGAGCAAGGAGGATCAGGAGCACTGTGGCCTTTATTCTGAGAGTATGTGATGGAACGAACCACTGGAGAGTTACATAGTAGTGTGGCTTTCCTGTGTTCTGTATTCGTAAGGAGAAGCCAGCAGTGCCATGGGGATACCATTGGCTCTCCTGTGAGGAAATCCCTATTTGAATCTGTACCAATCAAGGCAAAGTTCCAGTGTCTGGATATCCCTCTTAATTTGGTCCTTATTGGCCCCCCTTGTAATTACTGCCTGATTTCATCTTGTCCTTTTGCATAGGATATGAGCCAGTGGAATTTCTTATTCCAGTGGAATAAACATAGTGAGCATGTTTTCCTTCTCATCAATGGATCTAGAAATCTTGTCTCAGGAGTAAATTGCCATATATTTGCACACACACACACACAAACCCAAATAATTTATAAAGTTTTTTATAAAATTTTATAAAATTTATAAAGTTTTTCAGAGAATGTTTTTTTATTTGGGGGGTGGATAATTCTGTTTATCATCAGTGGTAGTCTCTGCTAACAGTTGCCAACTAGTTACTGAGCACCTACCATTAGCCTTAGACTAGATTTTCATGCCACTTAAAGTCTAGTGCCTTCCACTCTGATTATTAAAGCCCTAAGTGATCTAGTCCCTCTCCATGTCTAGAACCGCCTCTTCTCCCATTCTTCCTTCACGTACCACACTTGCAAATTTACAGGTATTTTTCAGATACTCAGATTTGGCAGACTTATCCCCACCTCAGGGGTTTGCATTCCCTGTTCGCCATGCCTGAGGGCTAGAATGCTGTACCCCACTCATTGCATACTTGGGGGGATGGGGGGGGTTTGTCACAAAAAATGACCATCCCAGTAAGAGTTTCTCTAAAATTCAATCTTAAGTCACCACCAGTGACTCTCAATCATATAACTCTATTTTAATTGCGTGTGTGCCATTTATTATTATTTTATATTGTCTGTGTGTGTGTATTTTGTTGGTTTATCTGTTTTCCACCACGGGAGATGTGAGCAGTGATTTTTTTTTTCTCACTGCTCGATTACCTAATCTGTTCTAAGATACCTGGCATGTATTTAGCACTCAGTAATTATTTTTTTTAATAAATCAGTGAAAGGGGCGCCTGGGTGGCACAGCGGTTAAGCGTCTGCCTTCAGCCCAGGGAGTGATCCCGGCATTATGGGATCGAGCCCCACATCAGGCTCTTCCGCTATGAGCCTGCTTCTTCCTCTCCCACTCCCCCTGCTTGTGTTCCCTCTCTCACTGGCTGTCTCTATCTCTGTCGAATAAATAAATAAAATCTTTAAAAAATAAAAATAAAAAAAAAATAAATCAGTGAAAGAGTGCGTGTATATGCTCATACCATGTGCCCAGCGCTCTGGTAAACATCACTGATGGAGGCGTCCTTGAACTTGTTCTGCTCTACTTGTCCCCTTCCCCTCCCCCATACCCAACCTGTTCTCTTGAAAGTCATTAATGTGCTGTTCTTCAGTTCTCTCTACTTACAGTAAACCCATTACAATCTGGTTTGCACCTCTACCCCTCAAACTATTCACAGGTTTCCAGTTGCCAGCAACTTCCTGATTGCTAATCCAGTGGATTTTGTAGTCTTTATCTTATTTAACCCACCAGTAGCATTTGACAACTTCTTCCTTGAAATATTGTGTGTTCTGCCTTCACACCATGACATATCTCTGGGTTTTATTTCTTTCTCTTAAACCACATCAGGTCACACAAAGATCAAAAAATAATTTCTGCTTAATAATGTTATGTCTTCCCGGCACTCTATACCTGAGCAAATTTGTGAACCACTGCAGTGAGTGAGTGGCACATGGCTTATGTGCACCCCTATCAAAACTGTGCTTGACGAATTTCAGCTTGTCTTCATTCATGAACCACATTTTTTATTGGGGAGTGATAAGGTCTTTTGTTGTGTTTTTTATTATATCCCAATTGATAAGAGCTGAGGTTGTAAATTCCATTTTCTGTAACCTTTGTAGTCATTTTCAGTAGAAAAGAATTTCTAGGTTACTGTTATCCTCCAGTTGTTGTTTTTAGGAAATAGAAACTGAAAGTAAAGTTGTTTGAAAACAGTTTTTATAACCTACAGATTATTTTCTGGTGTGAAGATAATAATACCTCCACAGACCACAGCAGTCTTTATTACTGCATCCCAGGGGGTTTGGGTCGGTCCCAGCTCAGTCCGGGGAGCCTGCGGTTCTTGATCTCGGTGTTGTGAGATCAAGCCCTGAGTTGGGTATAGAGTTTACTTAAAAAAAGAAAGGGGGGGAAGAAAAGAGGAGAGGAGAGGAAGGGAAAGGGAAAGGGAAAATGAAACTTACCCAAGTTTGTACCCTGTCCTTACCTTTCTTCCCGTCTCTGAAAAGAATGGAGTGGGAGGCCAGTTAGGTTTTTCTCCTGTTTAAAGCCCCTGCTGCCTCAGGGGTTTTGCTCCGTCTCCTCCCTTCTCTCCTGTTTCCAACTCCTTCATCTCTACTAGCTTTCTCACGTGTTCAGATCTCTCTCTCCCATTCTAATAGCAGACTCCTCCAAACCCCCTTCCTAGGTCTTCTTGCTCAATCTTCTTCTGCCCCTCGTTATTCATGCTTCTGAAAGTAGTATATACCTACTGTCTCCTTTTCTCAACTTCCGTTCAATTTTTTAAATATTTCCTATTGGGACGCCTGGGTGGCTCAGTCGGTTAAGTGTCTGCCTTTGGTTCAGGTCATGATCCTAGGGTCCTGGGATCAAGTCCTGCGTAGGGCTCCTTGCTCAGTGGGGAGCCTGCTTCTCCCTCTGCTGCTGCTCCCCCTGTTTGTGTTCTCTCTCTCTAATAAATAAAATCTCTAAAAAAAAAAATCTGTTGTTAAATGTAACGTACATATTGAAAAGTGCATAAAACATATACAATTTAGGGGCGCCTGGGTGGCTCAGTCGTTAAGCATCTGCCTTCCACTCAGGGCGTGATCCTGGTGTTCTGAGATCGAGCCCCACATCGGGCTCCTTCGCTGGGAACCTGCTTCTTTCTCTCCCACTCCCCCTGCTTGTGTTCCCTCTCTTGCTGGCTGTCTCTCTATGTCAAATCAATAAATAAAATCTTAAAAAAAAAAAAAGTATACAATTTAGTAAGTGGGTTACGTAGCACATACTCTGTAGAACACCACTGTGTTCAAGAAATAGAAAATTGCAGCTGGGGCGCCTGGGTGGCACAGCGGTTGAGCGTCTGCCTTCGGCTCAGGGCGTGATCCCGGCGTTATGGGATCGCCCCACATCAGGCTCTTCTTCTATGAGCCTGCTTCTTCCTCTCCCACTCCCCCTGCTTGTGTTCCCTCTCTCGCTGGCTGTCTCTATCTCTGTTGAATAAATAAATAAAATCTTTAAAAAAAAAAAATTGCAGCTAACCCAAAAGCCTTTGTGAGTTGTTTTCTCCCTGCTGGGAGTAACCACCATCCTGGCTTCTGTGGGGAATCATTTCTTGTTCTTTATGGTTTCATCATCACCTTTTTATTCACCGCTTCACTTTTCAACCTGTTGCCTTCTACTCCTTTTTACCTTTCCACTAATTCCAAGATTCTCACACTAAGGTTATCCATGAACAGTTGCCAAATCTAATAGATGTTTCTCAGTTCTTATCTCACTAAGCCTCTCCTGTATTTGACACTATAGATCAGTTCATCCTTTTTGAAGCTACTCTCTAAGGTCTTTGTATCCTCCTGTCGTTCTGCATCCTTCAGCCTTTCCTTCTCTGACCCTTTCTCAGGTTCCTCTGTCTGCCCCTTAAGTGGTGTTATTCCCAGGGTTCCATCCTGCATCACTGCAGCTCATACTGAGTATGGCAATGATGTCCACTCAGGTCATCTTAGCCTCCACTATTATACTGATTTCTTTCAGAGCTAATCTTCAGCTCACACTTGTTCCTGAAGCTTTAATCTCACATAGACACCTGCCAGGTGGACATCTCCACCAGAATACACAAAGTCCAAGTTAGACTTCATCATCTTTCCCTCTAATTTGGCTTTCTTTTTTTTTCCTACCTTTTCTGAGAAGTGTTGACACTGCTACCAAATTGTTGGCACTCACCAGTTCACCCAACTTAGAAACCTGCAAACCATCCCAATTTCCTTCATTCCCTGTATCTTTCAGTGTTCAACAGATACTAGTTTTATCACCTCATGTATTTGCCAGATCTGTTCCCTTTTTCCTATCTTGTACTTTACTCTTGTGACTTTAGTCCCTCATCACCTCACTGGCTTTCCTCACAGCCACCTTTCTCACTGCATCCAGCCTTCTCCTGCTCATATTCACACGCGCACACATACCCCACAACTACAAGCCAAAATGGTTTTGCAAAATAAAATTCTAACTATTCTGCTCCTACATTTAAAACTACACTTAAAATAGAAAAGCCCAGATAATCTCCAAGCTCCTTAAGATGATTTATAAGGCCCTCCCTTCTTGTGCCCTGCTTTCTCCAGCCTCATTTGTCAGTACACCTAGCTGTGCGTGTAGTACCTTGTCAGCATGTGTGCTCTTTCTTAGTTTCGTGCCATTGTTCATGCTGTCCCCCCTACCTAGGACTTTCCATTTGACTTATACCTAATCCTCTGAGAGTAAATTTAAGTTTTATACTTCCAAGGAAGCTTTCCCTGACTTCTTCCACGCCATCCAATGATGGGTCCCCCTTGCCACTCCATTCATACCTTATTACATGTTTCTATCACTGTGCTTATTACATCTTTCTATTGTTATTTATTTATATGTCTGTCATGTTCTACCAGCCTATTGTCCTTCTCCGAGAGACTTAATTCTTAGGAAAGTACCGGGCACACTGCCGAATGGAATGAGGAGCTAAGGAGAGGAAAAAACACATTGATGTGAAGTATAAAAGAATTGTCGTGTTATGCACTTTAACACAGAGAGCTATCTAGAGATGAGGTCCTTACACTAAACTCTAGGAGGCACTATCTTTAAAGAGTCTCTTACCAAAAAAGAGTTCTTTGGGAAAGAATCAGGTTACAATTTTCTTCTAACATTTAATAAACCCTCACAAATACTCATGTTGCAGACCAAACCTGGACCACCCAAAAAGCCGAAGACCCCTTCTGGACAATCAGCCTTAGTGTATTGCTACAACTGTGGGCAAGAAGGCCATTATGGACACGTAAGTTTGAGTAGTGTTGGGGCATAAAGCATTCTGTTATTCTGGGAGTGGTTGCTGAAAGATGAACTCGAAAAGAATGTAATTCTGTTTTTGTTTTTTTTTTTAAATATTTTATTTATTTATTTGACAGAGATAGAGACAGCCAGCGAGAGAGGGAACACAAGCAGGGGGAGTGGGAAAGGAAGAAGCAGGCTCATAGCGGAGGAGCCTGATGTGGGGCTCGATCCCATAACACCGGGATCACGCCCTGAGCCGAAGGCAGACGCTTAACTGCTGTGCCACCCAGGTGCCCCAAGAATGTAATTCTGAATGCTTACTTTTTTAATAAACTAACATCCTGAAATAAGACTTCATATATTTTCAACCAATTGACTTCACCCATCCCTACCAGAGTAAGGGATCTGTCAGAGTACATTCTTCTAACTGTTTTAAATATGCAGGAACAAGTTAGGCTAAAACAAATACAAAGCTCGTAAAAATCAATCAGACAAATAGAAGTAGTCAACAGAATGGTTACAGTTCTCATGAGTTCTTATGTTTGCTATGACTTTGACACAGCCAAATCATGATTTTAGATTTTCTGTGTAGTTCTCCAGTATCTCCAGTTTTCCCTGGTATTGTTCCCTTTAATCTTCATCACTCACGTGTAAACCCCGACTCTAGTGGAAAGACAGAGGGGCTGCCTCATTGACTAGCCTTCGTGCCCCACAAACGTTCAAATTCCCTATGCAAACTGTGTGTTCCCAGCCCCAACCGAAAGGGCCAAACTGTGTGTGTTTCAGGTGCAGGGGTGGCAGAGCAGAAGAAACTTGTTGCTGTGGGATGGGAGGGAGTTTCCTAGCCAGTTGTCTCACTAAGTATGAAACAGCAGCAGCTCATCCCAGAGACAGGCTGCAGTAAGAATCGACTCAGAACTCTCCTGCATTCTGGGAATCCTGCAGCAGAGGAAAAAAGGCCGTGGCACAAAAAGTAGAAGATTTGTATGGAGAAATACATTCCTAGTCTCCGAGTGGGCATGGCTGTGAACAGTAGGATTGGAGGCGTGGGACTGCCATTTATGGCTTGAATTCTGACCATGCAGACCTTGGGGCTGGAGCTCTGACAGCCTAGGGAGAGACAGAACGGCTGGGAGAAGAAAAGGCTGGGGCACAGTTCACCAGCAAATGAAGTTTTTCTTCCACGTTGGGGCAGCAGGACCAGGGAGTGAAGGGATAGAGTATGAAAGTAGGATGAAGCTCTGATCCTCAGTTCCAGTTTTTGCTCTGCCACTGACTTAACCATGTGACTTGAACAACTGACGTTTTCTCTCTGGTCTTCAGTTTCTTTATCTACAAAGCAAAGAAGTTGGACAGGGAGATTCCTCGGTACTGACATGGGGACATTCTTTCCACTGTGAACAAATCCATAGTATGGTGATATGGATGGAGAGACCCTGCAGTATAGTTCCTTCATTTCCATAGAACTCACACTGAAAACCTTGTTAGAGAATACTTGCTCTTACAAAATTATCATCTCTAGATCTTTTCCTGCTTTGTGCATTCCTCCTTGTTGCCAAAACTCAGATATTGCCAACACTGTTTAGGAAACCTATCCACATAAGCATTCCACTGCCACACAGATCACATAGATGTATAATTTATGCTTGCTGACCTCTTTAAAGCAAAGGGGTGTGATTTTAGCATTTATGTTTGTTCAATTAAAGAAAAACAATTACAGTTGGATACATACTGCTTGCTAGTCACTCCTGTTAATGTAGATAGGAAATATATTAAAAACATTTGGAATTTATCCCTGAAATCTAGATTTAGATAGTTTTTAATTTACAATAAAGCAAATTTGGCAGCCTCATCGCTGCCATAGATGAAGAACTCTAGATTATTCACACTAATGAAGAAGATCAGTGATGTGGCTAATCCAGAATAGTCGATAAATTATATAGCCAACTATCAATTGTCTGTGCTAATGGAGGGGACCAGCGATGTGGATAATCAAAATATAATTTACATTTAGCTTTGGAAAATATTTATGGTACTGTATAGCTCCGTATAGTCACACCAGTCTAGACCCTACAGGATCCAAATACGAGACTGTGCAGATGATAAAAGATGTCTGAGGACCCCTCCCCTTCGGTTTCAGAAATACCGCTCTACAGATGTTACTCAACAGCTTCTTCATGTGGAAGATATTCTAAGGTGAATGTGGCACCGCCCTTCCATAACTTCGCTCACTGCCTAGTTGGGGAGGCAGGGACAGTCATCAGCAGCTCCACATCAGGCAGACTACCATAGGAAACAGTAGTCACTGTGCAGAGAGACTGTGCCAGGAGCACGTGAAAGTATGCGTGGGCGCTGGGAGTGCATCAGGATCTTTAGTACCTTTTTGTCATTGTAATTCGCTCTTAATATTTTATGGTTAGACTCTCTCTTAGTCCATTTAGGCTGCTATAAACAAACTACCATAGGCTGGGTGGTTTAGAAACAACAGAAATTTATGTCTTAGACTTCTGGAGGCTGGGAAGCCCAAGATCTCGGCACCAGCACAATGGATGTCTGGTGAGGGCCTCCTTCCTCATCGATGACACTTTCTTGCTGTGTCCTCACAAAGGTAGAAGGGGTTAGGGAGCTCTGTGGGGGTCTGTTTTAGAAGAACATTAATCCCATTCATCAGAGCTCCACCTTCATGACCTAATTACTACCCAAAGGTTACACTTCCTAATACCGTCACCTTGGGGGTGAATTTTAGTTGGGGGTGAGAGGATGGGCACAAATATTCGGACTATAACAGAATCTTAGACCCAAATTTTTCATGGGTATCCTTTCTTCTGGAAACTTGGAGCCACCATGGATAGTGATTTATAAAAGTAATTCTTTATGTTACCATACAGGTTTGCCTTGTAACTTGCAGGATCCTTTAGCCCCAAAAGATCCAGAAAGTCAACAACACAGTATATCTAAAGGTACTTGGAAGAAGGAAATAATAAAGATAAGATTCAAAATTATTAAAATAGGAAACAAAATTAATAGCATGAGCAAAACCAAAAGCTGGTTCTTTGAAAACATTTTCTTTTCAAAAGAAAAAAAGACATCCGGAAAAACTACCCAAAGAAAAAGAAAAGGTACAAATAATGAATAAAAAGTGTAAATAGCTTTAAAAATTTTAATTCTAAGAGAATACTATACAAACTTTATAACGTTCAAAATTAAGTATGAGAATACAGATAAAATAAATAATTCTCCAGAAAAATATTAATTAACCAAAATGACTGAAGAACAAACTTACATGAACCAATACCACTAAAAAAATTAAATTAGTAATCAGAATTCTCCCCACTGAAATATATCAGACCCAGAGAGTTTTACAGTCAAGTTTTACCAAACCTTTATTCAGAAACAGATAATCCAAGAGAACATCACCCAATTTATTCTGTAAAGCTACTATAACCTAAAGCCCCTTCAAAATATTTATACAATGATACCATTTTTATGAAGTCTGAACACTTCAAACTTACACTATTGTTTAATGTTTATTAGTAGGAAGAGTAAAACATGAGAATGGCAGGCACCAACTTTAAGACAGTGGCAATTTCTGGAAAGGGAAGGAGAGGAATGAGGCATGGGAAAGAGGATTTCAATTGTGTTATTAATGCTTCACTCCTTGGGACAAAAACTGAAGTTAAGGTAAAATGTTATGATTTGATAAAGCTTAATAGTAGGTACAGATTTCCATTACTTTATACTTAAGTGTATATTTAGAATGATTCATAATTTTTTTAAACTCTGCAAATTATGTTCCTAAGTGTGTGGCTACCAGCTTGGTCAGAGATCTTAGAATTACAAGTCAAACACATTATGCCAAAGTTAGGATCAGTCAACTAAATTTTATATAGCTTCTTCACATACTTTCTTCCTAAGCAGTATTCTTATATTCCTTAATGCCTAAGAAGAATTAAACATTTATAAAATACATTTTAAGCAAGGTGGCAGAGGACAGAAATGGGGAAGTTCCAAAGGGAAGCCTCTTTCAAAAAAAAGAAAATTTGGTTCCAGACATACTGAATATATATCAACAGATCATGTTATATAAAGCTTATTATATTGGATGTGGCTCAGGCCAAGGATGTGAATTTGGGAAATAGCAGCAGTGGGAAAGCCAGAGTCATGCGAGTGGAAAGCAAAACTAGGGTGAGAGGAGTGATCTCATCTTGAGTGGGGGGAGCAAAGAAAAGAGAACCTTCCTTTGGGGTGTTTCAGAATTACCTAGGAGCAATTTCAAGCTAGGCATAACCCACCACCACCATCCTGCTCCCCACCACAAGAATCACTGCCCTTGCTAGCAGTGAGTGTTGGGTTAGAATAAACCTGCATACCACTTGTGTGAAGGGAAAAGAGCAAAGGGCCAAGAATTTGCACCCACGTTTAGGGTGTATATGTGAAAGAAGCACTTGATGGAAGGCTGTTGGAAGAGACAGACAAGCAAAGGTCTAAAGCAACATAAGGCCAAATAAAATAAACCGGTTAACAGGAACAAGTCAAGTGCAGTGGAGATTCAGCCCCTGTTGCTGTTAACTCAGACTGAGGGCGGGGTTTGGCAGGGAAGATTGAAAAAAGGGAAGAAGGATTTCATGGGTAAAGAAGGAAAGAAAATCCAAGCCTGAAAGAAGCATGTAAGCACGGTTGGGTGTGGTTGGGTGTGGTTGGGTGTGACCTTCCCAGCGTCCTAGCAAGACTGCATCCTGAGCCACAGCATGGGGTATCCCGGGTGTGGGGCTCCTCTCTAACTACAGTGGTCCATAATCTTGCAGAAAGGTGGTCTGAGCAGTGCCCTTGTAACATCATAATTTCAAATTTGGCAGTTTGAAACAATAATTTTAAACAACTTGCAGGAATGTACAGAAAGACGAATGTTTAACCAGACCTTTCCAACATCTCCATTCATCTACTACTATGATGACAAATACGAAATTCAGGAGAGAGAACGGAGAATAAAACGAAAAGTGAAAGGTATGTTATTGACTTCTTGCGAGATCCACCTTTGCAATAGTTCCTAAATACCTTCTTTTGCCCTGTCTTTCCCTGCTCTGGGGGTCATTGGCTAGCACAGAAAATGTTTTTAAATAATTACCGTAAAAGACAGAACTTTCTTTATCTCCAGAAATCAGGCATCCACCTCAGAAACTGTGTTATATTCTATTCAGAGTAAACAGTTTTCTCACATAATGACCAGTTTAGAAAATGTCCAGAAAATACTTCTATCTATGTAGGTATTCAGAGTTTGTAAAGGCTCCTTTGAGATTTTTCTGTTTGGTGAGTAATTATTTTTTCCCTTTGTATGTCCCTAGTATTTTTCATGTAAAGAAAGGCTTTTCCTGCTAGCTGATTCCCAGTGATTCCTGGAGCTTCCCCAAAGAAGTGCGTTCTTACCGGCTATGATTACAGTAGAACGTCAGTCCACAGCCACCCTCTGTGGTTCCTTCACTGTTGCTAATGGAAAGTTCTTCTGTATTATAATTTAGGCCCCTTCTTTAGACTTGTTTCTTGCCGTGTACTCCAGTGGTTTACCAAGTTACTTTTGTTGCTTTCAGGACAAAAGAGTTCTTTATTTTTCAAGTTGACCTGTACATTGTTAACTCTTTTCACCTTTTTGTTATTCTTTTCCCGACTCTGAGTTCGGGTCTTTTTGAAAAGGAATTACTTCTCAACTCCTGCATATTTTACATATTTTGTTTCATATGAACTTTATCTCAACGGTAGAGACAGAAGTTATAGTACATCTAGATACCAATTAGGCAACTAAATTTTTAAAAAATTTAAAAGAAATGCATCAAAATGTCACCTCTGAATTTAAAAGATTATGGCTACTGTTTTTTTTAATACTTTTCTGTATTTCCCAGGTTTTCTATGATGAGCCTTTATAACTTTTATAATGCTAGAAAAACCTTTTATTTTCCCTTTTAACTAGTTTTATTGACAACTCTGCAACTACTTTGAGGTTCTCTATGATCTATTGGAATTTTCATTTTATGCTAAAGCCTGTAAGTAATTATCTTTGCTCTGTATCCTAGAATTCATTTTTTTGTCCCCTAAATATATCACTTTGCATTTTGACCTGTTTTTTTTTTTTTAAGATTTTATTTATTTATTTATTTATTTATTTATTTATTTGACAGAGAGACAGCCAGCGAGAGAGGGAACACAAGCGGGGGGAGTGGGAGAGGAGCCTGATGTGGGGCTCGATCCCATAACGCCGGGATCACGCCCTGAGCCGAAGGCAAACGCTTAACTGCTGTGCCACCCAGGCGCCCCTCGACCTTTTTTTTAATTGGCCACTTCTTTAATCTTTCAAGGTTTTGTTGGCATGTTCGTTTTCATCCCTCACTGGAACCTCATCTCCCACTTACCCATCAGAATCACAACCATCAAACACTTTGAGTAAAGGTGCCAAGTCCTGGCAAAATTGAACATCAGATCTGGCACCAAAACCTCTAGGATACACATGTGTGTATACTCTCCAAGCCAGTGATGTCTGGAGGAATAATCTCCTGTCCAGTTTGGCATCCACCTCTAAGTCCTGTGGCCAGACTTTATCTTCAGAGGGTAATTGAAATGTCATATGAGTCTGTCAAGAGACCATTTTATGCATCTTGTTTCACTTTATCGTCAAGGGCTGCATCTTTCTCACTGCAGGAACTTGAATTGGTCAGACGTGAGTTTTCTTCACAAAGCTGAGATGATTACTGCTCTCACTAGTCTTCATCTCCATTGTTCAACCTAATTCAGCTGTTTTGAATAGAATAAGTATCATTGGATTTCTGGATATTTTCCATTTTTAGCAATCCAATATAGAACTATGGCCATGTAATTTTTAGTGAGTGATTTTTACCTTATTAACAGCTATTCAGAATGTCCTATCATTAACACGTTGTATTATCCGGTTTCCCTCTCTGCTGAGTTATTTACAGACCAGTGAATGCTGTGCTCGGACTGTCTTGGCTGCTGAATATGCAGAAATACTTTTCTATTTTCCAGAACTCCAGAAGAATGGGGATTTTCCAAGGCAGTTCAAGAGACCTCACATGGACGCAGCAGATAAGAGGCCCCACCATAACAGGAGGAAGAGCCATGCCTCCTGTAGAAACAACAGGTGGCCTCAAGAAAAGAAGGAAACCCAAAAAGAATCAAGCAGGAGCCATAAAGAGCGTGAGAAGCACAGGAAGGCTGACAGGTGTCATGAAGCAGACGAGGACTTCCCCAGGGGCCCCAAACTCCGCTCTTCTCCTGGCCTTTTCAAAACCCAGAAGGCTCCCAAGTCCTTCCACCACTCATCACATTCCCACAAGCCAAGAGAAGACAAGCTGCCCAGAGAGGGCAAGCGGAGCAAGCATAAGAAAAAGGAGAGCTACTTGGAGGCCGATGGCAGTGATAATTTATTTCTTATTAAGCAGAGGAAAAAAAAGTCTAAGCTGTGAGACAGCTTCCGATCAGCTTTCTAGTGTTTGCCTGGTCTTCATGCCTAGAACATCCTGGCAAGATCTTTATTATCTGTGATTAAATAAAGTGAATTTTTTGGTTTCGTCTGTCACCTCAGCCATACCTGGAGCTGCTGAACAGAGACCATGGAGATCTCCATTCTCTGTGTCTAACAGGTTATTAGATGTGGGGGAGGGAAACAAAAAAACCAAACAGATATACTCAAACATCCCCTGTTCCCGTACATCATTTTTACTCAGATCCTAGGGATAAGAAGAAGCAATCTTTTCAAGAAAAAAATTTCTAAGTGCTCTGAAAACATAAAAGCTCATCAAATATAATTCATCTGCAGTGGGAGTATGAAAATTAAATCCTTGCAGGAAGAGAAATTAATGCCAATAGGAAAAATTCATCAGTCTTTTCCAGCGTTATTTTTTTCTAACGTCGGAAAAGGTAATAGCTATAAATCTCAGTCCAGCTGTTCTAGGTGTTGAGGCTGGTGTCAGATCTTCCGACGGTCAGAACGTGAGGCTGAAAGATGAAGGTGTCATCACTGAAGCCCCGAAGAGGCAGAGAACTAGTCTATTGCAAAATACAAGTAAGGAACCCATCCAGTGCAGATGGCGTGAAGTAGATTTCCTGGGACAAGTGAAAAAGAGTCATAAGAAATTGTAATGTCATCACAATGCAATAGTTCTTGCCATTTTTACAGCCACACTTGAAGGAGACTGTCACTCAGATGTATAGAGATGGATACCACCCAACTTAAAACATTGTTTTGTTTTCACGGGTTTTTTGACTACCACAAGGCTATACAGAAATTTTTGTACCTGTGAATTTTTTGTACTTAACAAAGCTTAATGTTAGAATCAGAAAAATAAAATGTCTGAAATACAGTAAATAAGCTTGTCAATTATGTAAAAAGGAAATGAGAGTTTGGGTGACAAAGCACATGGTTGGGTTGGACAAGTGACTGAAGTTGTAAAATCTCCATGAACTGGGCTCACGAGGCCCTTGTTGGCCAAGCACTAGCTCTATGCCAGAAGAGAATGAGATGGAGTCAGTTAACTAGGGCCGTTTTATAATGTTAGCTTCACATTTTACTCTTTGTGAAGTACATGAACTGCTGTGTATCTGGTAAGATCAGCCCTCTGACATTCTGTGGGGAGAGGGAGAGTCTCTCCCCCTAAAACAGCTTCAGCGTCAAGTGTGGCTCCATAGTCTTTAGTCCAGCGCCCTCCCTGTGGCTGCCCTGCTCTCAACTAAATGTTAAGTGTTCTTTGTGTATTGTTTCGTGGCTTCCTGACATCGGCTGGTCTTGTTCTGACTCTAAGGTAAGTGGCCAGAGCCTTTTAAAGCCCTGCTAAAAGTGACAGCCGTGAAAGATGGCTTCACAGAGTGATAAGTCCTGAAATAATTGGTATTATTTCTCATTAAGACCTGGTACAAGCATGGCCTATTATTGGTGGGTGTGACTAGCTTTGCTTCCGATGCAAGGGTATCTCCTTTCAGGGCAGAGGGGATTCCTTAGGGTCTTTCACACATGGCAGATTGTTTGGAGAAAGGAAGAAAAAAGGCTCTTTTTTTTTAATTCACTTCTGCACATTATCCTATCCCCCCCATTTTTTTTTTCATTAGACAAGCATTTTGTTCTAGGATATAATTCTCCCTTCAGGTCCACACATTTATATGCAGATAGGAGAGCAGCCGAGCTACTTCACTTGTGGGCATTAGGGTGGTTAGGAAAGAGCAGAAACATGGAGCTTCCGCTCTGTATCCTTGTCGTTACTTTGGCACCTCTTTCACCAAGTGTTCAGTTAAAGTCAGTCCGTCAGGGACTCGCCCACTAATTTTCCATACAAAAATGGGGAGTTTAAAATATATTAGAGATTCCTCAATTAAACAAATAATACTTTAAATGGATAAATACAATTGAGAAGAAAAGCAGATGTCGCAAACAATAATCTGTTTAGTTGCTAAGTCTGAGGAGGGCTAAATAAACATCCTTTGCCTCGGCTCCACTTTGATTACAGGCAGCCTCAGTGGCTCCTTCCCCGGGCAATAGCTTGCTTCATGTTTGGCATTCTTAGACGAGAGTGGAGAGAAACTATCTCGCGATCTCTCAGTGGAAAGTCTTGCTTTCATGGACCATGCTATTTGCAGTACCTATTACTCGATCTTTATTTTTGTTATACAAGGAGTACATGTTCATTTTAAGGGAAGAAAATTAAAAGAAAAAAATCATACCTTATTCTTACACCTAAAGATACGGTTAAAATTCTTAGTGTCTATCCTTCCTGACTTTTTTTTCTATACGTATATACATTGTTTTGTAACCTGTTTTTTTACTTAATGCATTGTAAAAATCTTTTTTTTCTAATCAAATGTGTGTCTGCATCATTATTTTTAATGGCTACATGATATCCTGCTGTATGGCTATACCATAACTTATTGAATCAGCTTCCTGTTGAACATTTTGGTTGTTTCTAATTTTCATTATCTTAAAAAATTCTGTGCACATCGTATCTTCTCTGATTATTCTGTTGTGATAAAATAGAATTTGAGGGTCTAAAAAATATGCATGCGTTTCATGCACCTTTTAATACATATTTCCAAATTCCATTTCCAAAAAGTCCATTCCTCCCTAGTCATTTACACATTCCTGGTAGTGTGTGAGAGAGTTCATCTCCCCACTCCCACGATAATGGGACCTTGTCATTCCTTTTTTTCTTGGCCTCTCTGATGGGCAATGAAATACTATTTATTAGTGCTACGGTGAAAAGAGTGGTGTGTGCTGTGTTTGTGTAAAGAGGCGGGATTAGCTATTTATCAATCTGTTGATAAAAGATATGGAGAGAAGCTTCTCATAGGAAACAACTGAAAAGCCTTCTGGCAACAAAAGATTACATACAAAATAAGAGACTTTTATGCCTTCATAGTTGTCGTGATCCCCTGATATTGCCATTTTTGGTTTTCACAATTGAGAAGAGGCATCTTGTGACTAGAGGCCCAAGGTGGTGCTAAGCATCCTCCAATACACGGGACAGCTCCCCACAACAAAGAAATACCCAGCCCCAGATGGCTCATCTCAGAAGTAATTCTGCCAACAAGAAGGGGAGCTCAGGTGTCCTGCTATATTTGAAAGCAAGAGCTGGATGTGTCCTTTTCTGACAAGACTTATTCTTTCATCAGACTGTGCTGATAATTGAGAGTTTGGTGGAACATGTCCCATTCATCTAAGATAAGGACACCAGCTCCATAGCATGAAGGTCTACAGACCTTCTGGACCACTTTGTGGAAGGACAGGGCCACTGGAGACTCAGCCGGCTGAGGGTAATTACTTACTGGTCTAACTGGGAAGCAGAAGGACTAGGGCACAGGCAGGGTATAAACTCCACTGAAATAAATAATTGTGTGAGACCTAAGGGAGTCAGCTGGTGGGGAAGGAAAGAGTTGGGGGTTATCTAGTGGGACATTCTGTTGGTCAAGAATGGCAAGTTGTAGGAACCATCACTAGGACCCTGGCCCAGCATAGGCCCTTAGGTTTTACACTTGGGGTTAACATTCAGAGAAGTACCATCCATTGGAAGACACGATCTGTTAGGCATGCCGTGCATAGAATCACTTCACATGATGAAGCTGTTTTACTCTTGCTCTTTCCAGAGAGAACAACTTAAGTTGCTGGTGCATTTAATGCATATGTAACGTTTACAGTGAATGTTGTACGTATCCATCCTAACAGCTGCGAAATAAATCACTTAAACCAATCTACTAGGAAGTGTTTCCAGTTAAACCCAGTAAGGGAGTGGGGAAGTGAGGCAGGGAAAAGAAGGAATCCACGCCAGATGCCTCATCAATTCAAGTCCCACCCGTGGGAGCATTCAAACCCAAAGGGAGCACTAGAGACAGCGTAGGCCACACCTCAAGCTGCCCTGATCAAGGGCAAAGGAGCAGAAGTGTGTGTGATCTTTTTGTTTTGTTTTAAATCAGTCGTTTAAGAGGTGCCCTCAGGAGCCTTTCTCTTAATCTATAGTGACCCTGGCTCTCTCTGCACCCAAGCAAAGTGGATTTGGCAGCTAGCAGGCAACCTCTGACAGAGATACAGGGGTATGAACAAAACACCAATGTCATCTGCTACAACCATAATCTCAGAACAGTCCTTCCCCCAAAAGGATACCTACCAGTATTCACCAAAGTAACTTTTTTAAAAATTGTATTTATTTATTTGAGAGAGCAAGCAAGAGAGAGCACAAGTAGGGTGGAGAGGCAGAGGGAGAGGGAGAAGCAGACTCCCCACCGAGCGGGGAGTCTAACGCGGGGCTCTATCCCAGGACCCTGAAATCATGACCTGGGCTAAAGGCAGTTGCTTAATAACTGACTGAACCACCCAGGTGCCCCAGTATTCACCAAAGTAACTTCTTAAATTACTTTTGAATGCAGAAAAATACAGCTTTATTATATGTGCCCATTTTCTCATTAAGAGTTTATCAATTTGAGGTATCCATATATGACTGTACAGCATAAAAGAGTCCAGAAAATCAAATATATTACATTTGTCACAGTCACCAAAAGCAGTTTCAGGAATTTCTACTTCCAGCCAAGATTAGAGTAACAGGGACCAGATTTACCCTCCATCCTGAAACCATGTAAAAAATATATGAAGCTGTTCTCAAGACAATGAACGTCAGACAAGGAAGGACCGTGAATGCTGAGAGATGGTAGATAAGTGAGGTGTGCCAAATGGTTGCCCCAGCTGACTGCTGAGGGGCTTCCCGATTGTGGAACAAGGAAGGGAAACCCAGGAATAGCCTGGCCCTGAGTTAAGGAAACAGAGCTTTTTGAGTCTGGAAAAGCTGAAGTGGCTTCACTTTGCAGCTCTGATTACCAGAGAGGGAAGAGCTGCACAGAGAGAACCCAGAGATCTGCAGAGGGCACCCCTCAAGTCTTGGGCTGAGTACTGGGTAGTGCACACGTGAGGAAAACAACCAAAAGGATTAGAGGAAACTTTCTGGAGCTCATAAAGGGCCACAAATTCATTTCTGTTCTCCCAGTCAGAGTGGAAACCTCATGGTTGGTGTGGCACTGACTACAGTACTGAGAAGAGTCTTTGCCTCGGTGATGGGTAGAATTAGCCCTGGTCTAAACTCCTCTCTAGTTCTGCCTAACTGACTTAAAAGCAAGACCTGAAAGAATCATACTGTCTCCAGTAACAACCAATTCCAAGAATAAAGCTCAAGGATATTTATAGGAATAAAAGAATATATAGTACTCAATAATTTAAAATTCATGGTGAGATACTATAAAAAATGCAAATTAATCTAGTGACAGAAGATCCCTGGTTGCCTGGGGGGTGGGGATGCTTGGGAAGGGTGGGAAGTAAAGATCACAAAGGGGCACAAGGAAACTTGGGGGTAGTGAGTGTGTTCATTATCTTGATTGTGTTGACGGTTTCATGAGTGTATACATATGTCAAAGCAAGAACTAGTTTCATAATCTACTGAGAACATTTTAATATTTTTTCACTGAATTGGAAGTATTCTGAAACAACTAGGCAAGGCCAATGGTGAGTAGTCTGCAGACCATCTTGTTTTCTTTCCTGCTTTGCTCCTGGAGGGTTAAGAGGACTGTGGTCACAAGGCAAGTGTCCAGCTGTAGAGGCCTGCGGGAAGGTGGTAGTTGCACTAGCATTAGGAACCCTGGCCACAGGCTCAAGTCTAACTTTGTGGCCTAACATTCAGAGCCTTTCCAGCCTCATCTTCTGCAGACTTCACTCCTTTTCTTTCTCCTCTATTCCCTTCACCCTTCCAGTCCCATTGGATGGATGACCTAGCCCTGGACACGTCACACTTACCTATTTTGTTGATTCTGCATAGAATAACCCATCCCACTTTTATGACCACCCCAGACAACATTAATCCTCCTCTCTTTGGTATTCCTCTTGCCTCCCGAATTATTATTTAACAGATGTTTGCTGTTGACCTTTTCTATTCCTGGTAGTATTCTTGCTTGAGGTTGACTTGATAGAAATCCCAAGCCTCAGGGGCTGACAAGCAATTAAAGAGACAAACAAAAAAGTGAAGACTGTCATACAGGTGAGGAGTACAGGGATGGATATGGATTGGCCTTCTGGGAAGAGTCCAGGGAGTCTGGGCTGATCTCTTCTGCCCAGGACCTCCAATGAGTCTTAATAGCAGAATAAAAATTTTCTGGTTAACAAAAGGGGGAAGAGCCCTTCAAGGAGAAGGACCCATGTCGGTAAAGGCATGGAGCTCTGAAACAGCAAGGATTTACCCCTTGTTAGTTTCTTGGGCCTTTGGTAACAAATCACCACAAACTAGATGGCTTAAAGCCATAGAATTTGTTCTCTCACACTTCTGGAAACCAAAAGTCCAAAATCAAGATAGCAGTAGGGTTGGTTCCTTTTTTTTTTTTTTAAGATTTTATTTATTTGATAGCATGATCAGGTGGAGGGGTAGAGGGAGAGGGAGCAGCAGGCTTTTTACTGAGCAGGGAGCCCCACGTGGGGCTCAGTCCCAGGACCCTGGGATCATGACCTGAGCCAAAGGCAGAGGCTTAACCGCCTGAGCCATCCAGGCACCCTGGGGGTTAGTTCCTTCCTAATGCTCTGGGGGAGAATCCATTCCATGCCTCTCTCTTACATCCTGGTGGCAGTAGACAGCCCTTGGCGTTCCTTGGCTTATAGACCTATAACTCCAGTCTCTGCCTCCATGTTCTCGGTCTCTGTGTATGTCAGCTTTAGGGCTCAACCTAAGTCCAAGATGATATTATCCCCAAATCCTTAATTATGTCTGCAAAGATTTCATCTCCAAGTAAGTTTGCATTCATAGGTACCAAGGCAAAGACTTGGATCTATCTTTTTGGGGAACACTATCCAACCCATTACACCAAGAACTGTCAGAAAAATTGTTTCTACCAAGTTGTACTTTTTTTATTCCCTGAGTTTTTATTGGGGGATACAGTCTTTCATCCGTTATTTTTCTAATTTTCCATTCTGATTTATACTTTCCCTAAGACTATTTTAATTATTCATAATCTCTTGCATATATTCTTATACCTCAATTCCTTTGTGAAATATGGACAAATAAACATATGAACTGAAAAGCATCTATCAGATTTGGGGGCATGCGGCTCCTTGTAATACGCGGAATGAGCAGCCGGGAAGAGAGAATGTATGCCTTTTTTAAATCCTTGGCTAGGAAAGGTTGACCAGACAAAGGATTCTGGCTGCAGTCAGGTTGCCATTGACATGAAGGTGCCGAAAGAGAAGGGGATGTTGGAGAACTGAAGAAAACAAACTGATGGCACTCGAGGAGAGAAGGGTTGGATCCAGAGGGCTGAGCAAAAGGAGTTGGAAAAAGGTATGCACACAGAGGAACAAGGTGAGGAAATGGTATCCTCAGTGTTTCCCTTTTGACAGAGAATAAGGGAATCGAGGAGAAGGGAGTAGGGAGATACAGAAGGACCACAAAAGGGAAGGGGAAATGGGGAGGTCTCCGGGGGTCACTGCAATGGTGCTGGGGACCTAGGGCAGGTCGGAGACCAGGAGTCTCGTATTCACTAGAGGAATGGTTCTCTCTAAAAATGCCCTGCCCAAGTGAAGGGAGGTGGTGGGTACACACTAGAAGGATTTCCTGTGGAAAAATCAGACTGTCACTTCCTCCTTTTGAGTTATCTACTTCACTTTTAATATCAAAGAGTTCAGTCCTGTATATACTAGTGAGTAGTCCTTTTACATTTCCACATATGCCCCCCTGCCCATATGGCTACCAGACATAACTCAGCCTCTTACACATGACAAACCAGTGTAAACACATTGCTAGTCAGATGCTATCACAAGGAAATGTGAAATTTTGACCTCTGATAACGTGTGACCTCCCTGGGCCTCAGTTTCCTCCTTACAGAATTGGATGCAGTGGGATCAGCCTGGATGAGTACTCAGTACTCCCTGCTCTGGTATTCTGTGGTCTAATGGTCAGTAGTAGCCCTTGGCCTCACCAAATCAGAATCACTCTTGATGACCAGTGTGCAGCACTGCCTCACTATAGACATCCCTTGGTCTAAGAGCAACACAAGTCCCCAGCCTGCCCAACTCTGCCCATTGTGTCCAGGTTAGCAACTCGTGGCCCTTGCAGTAAGAATCACCTTGTCTTCCATGACTCTGCCTCTGAGGACCTTCTTGCTCTGCACATTCCCCTTCTCTGTCGATCTTTCTAGCTGCTCTCTCAGGAGTATTCTGACTGATTCCTCATGGCCCCACAAGCCACTCCTTCATTCCTGCCTCACCAGCCAGTCACTTAGATGTGGCTGGTACAGAGCCTAGGGACTTTATGTATGTGTGCCATGACAGTTGGTGAAATGTCATGCTTGTGGTCATTTTTAGGAAAAGTTTGGTATCCTAATCCCTTGATAATGAACATAATCCCTCCATTAGATATTGCTTCAATGGGAAACCCAGTTTCAGCATGATTCAGACCCCTCGCAGCACCTTTTGAGCACATAGCTGGCCTTAAGTGCTTAGAACTGCCTGTTCTATAGCAGCTTCTGGAGGCGATTTTCTGTTTTTAGCTTACTCACGACTAATAGTTCAGTCCCCAAAATCACAAGTAAGGAAAAGAGGTCATGTAAGAATACAGGAGCCACCGTTCCCACACCAGAGGCAAATGGGAACCCATAAAGAGCCCAGAATTTACACCCCAACCCCTGCCCTGGTCAGGTGTGGTCCACTGGACCTCCACTGAACTAGGACCCTTCAACTCAGTAAACACTTCTGGAGCATCTTGCCGGAGCCAGGTCTTGTGCAGACATTGAGGGCTCCCTCCCCTTGAGGAGCTCTCTTTCCCTGGTGGGTGAGACAGATGCACACGCCATTCAGTTCTACCACAAATATTTATAGGATAGCTGTTATGTGCCAGACACTGCACTGAAGCCAAGATACAGTGATGGTCCAGACAGATGGGATGCATGCCCTTGTGGGACTCTCAGCCTCTGGCGTAAATGGACACTGTGCAAGTGGTTGAGTGCCACAAAGAGCACGGTTCCTGGTGTGGAGGAGGGGCTCACACTACCTGTTGATAGAATCAAGAGATAAAGGCCATCTCATCTTGATCCTTTCTCACAGGGCCCAGCATGGGAACTGCTACAGTTAGACTTCAGTAAATGAATTTAATTCACTAGTCCCCAACCCCATTCTGTACATGGTGTTACCAAAACAGGGATGACTAAAGCTTCAGTTCACTGGACTGGAAGGTTTCACTTCTAAATGGAAGGGTCCACAGTGGCTCTGTCAGGATGGTGGCTTCAAGGCTGGAGAGGGTGATTATGAGCTCACTTTGTAGGCTTTGGCATTACTGAGCTTGGTGATGTTACTTTGTTAAGCCTCAGACAAAACAAGTCTAACTTTCTAAATTATCAGTGTGAGGTCTGTCATTCAAATGGAAGATAAGAGTAAAGAAAATGCAAGTCCACTAACAATGGCGGAGCAGAAACAACCCTCATCTTTCAGAAAATAGCCACATGTATACTTCCTTACAGAAGTTTAGTCCAGGAAGACTATTTTTTTTTCTAATCAAAGTTCAATGTTGTAGAGAGAAAGCCTGTAGGTTTTAGTACTGTCAACTGTCATTATACATGTTTCTGCCCTCGGAGAGCTTCCATTTTAAGTTGGGAGAGAGAAGCTCTGAAATGGATGGCAGTAACTCCAGTTAGAGGCCTAGATGTGGGGCTGTGTGGAAAAAGGTCACTTCCAGTGTTAGTGGTGGTGGGAACCCAGGAGAACTTCACAGGGGAGGTGGCATTGGAATATGCCCTTCGAGCATAGAGAAGACCTTGAGCTATAGGATAAGAAGAAATGCATTTCAGGAGAAAGCCAGGTATGGGCAACAGACTGGCTATAGGATAATCTAGGGCACACTTAAGTAAGAGGGCCTAGTCCGTTGGCCTTGACTATGGATGACATGAAGGGTGGAGGGAGATAAATTGGAGCCAGATCCCTGGAGGCTCTGAATTTCAGGCTGTGGAGTGTGGTCCTCTGTGTTTCATTTTTCTCATCTATAGAGGAGAACATATCCTCTCTCCTGCAAGAATTAAAGGATCGAATATATATATGAACTCTATATTACTTGCAGAGTGTCTGACACAGAAATGACTCATAAAGAGCAGCTGATACCATGGCAGTGGTAGAAATAGGGAACCATCATGGATTTTGAGTAGGGAGATGGATGGCACTCTTGGGGTTGGGTTTTAGATTCGCACGGCACTGCACCAATTAGCACTTTTATAACGTTAGTCTTACACATTGCTTTTCTCCTAAGGATTGAGTGTCCTTTATCTGCCTTTGCACAGGGAGGAGGTAGTTGTACAGTCAGGGTTCTCCAAAGAAACAAAACCAATAGGATATGCATATTTGGAGAGATTTATGTAAGCTCATGCAGTTGTGGGCACCGGCAAGTCCAAAATCCATAAGGCAGATCAGCAGGCCACATATCTGTCTTACAGTTTTGATGCAGAATTCCTTCTTCAGGGAACTTCAGTCCTTGCCCTTAAAGCCATCTGCTGTTTGGATGAGGCTCACCCGCATTTGGAGGGTAAACTCCTTAACTAAAAGTTAAATTGTTGTAGATGTTAATGACATCTACAAAACACCTTCCTAGCCTCATCTAGACTGGTGCTTGAGCAAACAACCGAGCGCCATAACCTAGCCAAGTTCACACATAAAATTAACTATCACAGTGGTCTTCATCTCGAATACGAAAACTGAGGCAGAAATTTGCCGAAATCCTAATCCCTAAAATATGGCACCAGGCCTGCCAAGTGAGTTTGGAACCTTGGTAATTTTATTTTATTCCTGCTTCCTACATAAATTCCCCACAGAGCAAAACCAAGATGAACATCTTGGGTATATTGCACCAAACACTGATGCCGCTGGGGATGCAGACTTTGGCTTGGTGCCAAGAAGCCCTTCCTGACTGAAGTTTCCAACAATGGGACAGGATGCCTGGGATGCAGTGGACTTGTGGCCTCTGGAGGTGAGTGACCACAGCTTAGAAGAAATTCAGGTGCCTGTTGAGAGTGGGGCCAAGGACCAGGAGGAAGCTGCCCAGAGGGTCTCTGCGTTCTAGAAATGGTCCCTGCTTCTTCCTCCTCTCCACACCCCTCCGCCACCCCTAAGTGAGGCATCAGAGGTTGGGGCAGGACACAGAACCCTGAAATGGAAACCATCTGTGTGACTTTCTCACCCTTCCTCCACCAGCCCCCTCTGCGTGGCCAGCCTTGCCTGGGTAACCTTTCTGGGAGGGGAGCTTGTCAGACTCGCCTCTGTCTCAGCCTCTGTTCACACTCCACCTCGTCCTTCACACCCACCCCAAGCAGAGCCTCGGGGTCCCAGGGGATCCACCATCGCCCTGGACAGGTCATGGGTCACCAGCCACCTCTCTTCTGTGCCTGCACCCACTAATCATCTCTTCCTGGTGATTTGCATGGCAACCCTCCTGCACTTGGCTGCTCAGGGGAGTTTTCTGGCTTCATTGCCTCAATTAATCTCGGTCTCTTGGGCCACTCTGGATTCCCCTGCCACCCCACCACAGACCTAGCCTCTGAAGCCCTCTTCTCTATGCTCCGTGGGGTCCTCATCTCTTCACGAGCCCTCCCCTTCCCATCAGCAAGCCAGGTTTATGCACACAGCGCCACCCTGCAAAGGATGGGGAAACTGGCTGTGAAAGGAATCTTAACATTCTGGTGGTGTCAGAGCCTCAAAGGGCCTGAAAGATAGTCTAGCACACTCTGGACCACCCTGCTTCACTCCCTTCTCACACCGAACCCCGAGCAAGGAACAGGGTTGCCTATGGTCATATCTCAAGTCAGATAGAGCCAGGCCTAAACCTTGAGGCCCTCTCCCTCTGCTACACTTTGTCAACAAAAACCAGCTTCTCTGCAAACTTCAAGTTAGGAGTGAGTGGAAAATGTGCTCAGTGTTCAAAATTTGAGTCTTAACAGCCTTGTTCCCTCCAGGCACTCTCTGCTCAGAGGGCAGCTGTTTACAAGAAGCACTGGGCATAGCCATGAGCTGGGCTGTGGCCTGGGAGCCAGAGGGCTGGAGGGAGAAGAGACACCCCTCCTGGCCAGGTGCTCTCTGGCACGGTGGACTGGGTACCTCCAAATAACACATCCCCCATGGAGTCACCACGACGAGCCAGGGAGCAAATGAATGCAAGGGAACAGGAACCAGACCTGAGGACAGGGAGAAAATTGGGAAGGATGTGGGGAGCAGTAGCAGATCCAGGGAATGGGAGGAGATGCCTGTAAGCTCCCGGATTCTCGGGGGCCAACAGAAGTCCCAACACTTGCTATAAAATATCCTCTCAGGGTTCCCACAATGTGAAAACTGTTAAGATCAGAGTGTCACCATTCTACAACTTAGAGGACCTTCAGAAATTATCAAGCCTAGAACCCTCAATGGTACATGTGGGGAAACTGATGTCCAAGCAGCCTCAAATCCCACAGCAAGTTAGGGGCATAGCCAGGACAGGCGCCCAGGCACCTGCCTCCCAGTGTGGGACTCCCCATGAGCTGGGAATGGGGCGTAGGGACAGGGTTTGGGAGAAAGCATGAAGCATGGTAGGATGTTGAGCCTTTTGGAGCCCTACAGGCTGGCAAGACACAAACACCACAGAGGAAAGCTGGAGTGTCTAACACCAGACTCCTGAGGTGCAGTGGAGAAACTGGTGTGGCTGTGATGGGGAAAGGAGGACTGTGAAAGTGAAATCTGCCATTTGTGAAGGGAAACTGAAATGTGGTCTCCATTCCATGCAAATGACCTGTGGCCTTCGGTCCTGCACCTGCACAGCTCACAACATACACAACACAGCGATCAGATGGGGCTTGAGTTCCCACGGTCTGCGCTCCAGAGAACAGGAGCAGGGAGGCCTCCCCGGCTCCAGGAGGGATGTGTCAGGATGCCCAAGCTCCATCTGTAGGGTGTCTGCTGAGCCAAGGGCAAGCGTCCTTTGCACCTGGCTGAGATGACCCTGCCAGGGACCACCCCCCTAGGGACAGCACTCCAGGTAGTCCGCAAACAGCTCCAGATTCACTGTCCTGCTCATCTCTTGCCACTCCCCCTTTTGTTCTTAACCCCCACACCCAGAAACCCTCACGTTTTTCACTCCTGTGAGAATTTGCTTATCCTGAAAGCCCCCTCAAGAGTGGGTATTGTGTCGGGTTCATCTTTATATCCCAAAAGCCACACCCTTTGCTTGGCCCCATTGAGACCAGGAACGGCAAATGGGCTGGCATGCATGCTGCCGCCATCCCAGTCAGAGCCCAGGGCAGACGTTGCTAATCAATCATGATTACCTTCTCCTTGGAATCTCAGAAGGTTCCACACCTCAACACAGGCCCTGCCTGTGCAACCAAGATGGGCTCTCTTCACGAGATTGGTGACCATCCCTGCGATGGGCCAATACACGTGTGGCTCAGATCTCAGCTAGGGGCTACTGGCCCCTCAGAGACTGGGCTCCAACCCCTGGTCTGTGCTTTCCATTACTGCTGAGAGATGTCAAAGCCGACTTTCTCATGCCTCCCTCATTCTGCCCCAGCCTCACTCCCGAAACTTCCATACAGGCAGGGAATGCAGAACCTTTCTTAGTCCACACGCGCACACACACATACGTATTCACCCACCAACACACTCACATATGCTCGCACACGTGTACACATTTGCACTACTCATGCTCACACACTCATGTATATACATACCCACACGTACTCATAAGCATGTATATTTACACACCCACTCACCAATATACACATTACACACACAAATACACTACCATTAAACATTTCGTGAGTTTCTGGAAACTCAGTGAAGATTTGGGGGCTACAAGGAGATGTTCCATTACACAGAGCATAGCTTCCGACTGTCCTAGGGTTCCCTCTACCCACTCTCTCTGTCTCCTCCCCATCTCTTCCCTCCATTCCTCTAGCACTGCCTCACCCCAGTGTCAGATTTTTGTCTCTTTATCTTGTACAGCCATTCTGCCACCTGCTCTGGAACTGCTCTATACCTGTCCCTGCAGATCTAACCAAATAGAGTCTTTCCCCAAGAGCCATTTGAATGACATGTTTCTCCATCATGTTTCAAATATTGGTATACATAAATGGATGGCTGTGACAAAGGACATTTATCTACAGCTCTCCATTTCCCATCCTAAACTAACACAGTTCAATGACAAACACCGTTTTTAGGTCCCTACTCAGTGCCTGGGCACTGTGCCAGGCATTGCAGATACAGAGACAGCGCTGCCCCCAAAAGCACATCCAGCCTAATGGCAAAAGCAGACACATAAAGTGAAGAGTGAAGGATGTGATTAACGCCATCCCCGGAGGCAAAGGAACAACTTCCCGGCCATGATAGGAAGGATAAACAAATGCCAGGTGAACAAGATTGGGGAGGTCATCTCAGCAGGAGGCACAGCGCGGGCAAGGGTGGAGGAGGGAGGGAGCACAGGTGGTGCTGGCACTGGGTGTAGGGCTGTGGGTGGAGAAGCAGCATGGAGAGAACCAGCAGACGCCAGGCTATGCCAGGGCCCAGGGGCTGAGCCGTGACTTCCTCCTGCCAATGATGGGGCCCCTGGGCCACTTATGAAGGCCAAAGTTTGAAGGGGAGCCATATCACAGACATCTTCCCCCGAACCGGCTGAGCTGAGACTCTCTCCATGTATTCAGGGTTGGAGTCTCCCACAAACACACTCAGAGGTGAGTGGGTTCTGGCTGCAGTCCCTGTAGATTAGTTTCATCTGTACTTGAACTTCATCTCAATGGAATCATCCAGTAAGAACTCTTTTTACCTCTGGCTTCTTTAGCTCAGCCTGTCTGTGAGATTCACCCAGGGGCAGAATCTTGTAAAGCTTTGTTTCAAACATTGAGAGTTGGGGCACTAAACTTGGAGGAGCCCAAACTTAACACAACAGTTTCCTAATCGCCCCACCACAGAAGCAGGGCTCTCATGAAAATTAGCTTTTATCCTCTTCCTTCAAAAGCTTACACAGAACATAAGCCTCAAGGACCACAATGTATAGCGGGCCCCTCACCCACATTGAGCAGCAAGGGTCTCACTCCAGTCCCCAACTTAAGAGTCTCTATTAAACCCAGGGTGGATTTTCTATGCCCAGTGGTTTTCCATTTCGTCTTTTAATTTCTACTTTATGGACTTAATTTTAACAAAGGAGCCAAATTACCACCACGCTTTAAAATGAACTTGTTTAGGGACTTAAACAGGCTTTAGAGTATGGAGCTTTAATTAACTTTGGAAAATGGTAGTGAAACAGCCCCTGTGCCCTGTCTCATGCTTTGCAAAGGCAAGAAAGGGAGGCCTTGGCCCACCCCTGGAGCCACCTGAAGAGCTTTAACGTTCCCTGTGCCCAGGCTGCAAGGACATTAGAATCCGGCTGGGAACCAGACACCAGGATAGTTTTCTAAGCTCTCAGGCGATTCCAACTGGAGGTGCCTCCAATCTGAGGCTGAGAATCTCTACTTCAGATTGACAACTGTTGACAGTGATGGCATGAAAGACCGAAAGAGAGGGAAACAAGGATGAAGCTGAGAGACTGAGAGGTCTTCACATCAAAAGTTCAGCTTTGGAAGGAACCAAGGGGGCCAGCAACCAAGCCAGGTGACACCAAGGGACATTTCCAACCTCTAAGGAAGAATTCTGTTGGTGTCATATGGTGAAGTCATATGGCAAAGTCTTAACCCCCCTGCCCCAGTACCTCAGAAGGTGACTATTCAGGGACAGGGTCTTTCAAGAGTTAATTACAGTAAAACAAGGCCATTGGGATGGGCTTAGTCCAATCTGACTGGTTTCCTTGTAAAAAGAGGAAATGGGACCCAGAGACATCAGAGGGCACATACACAGAAGGACAACCGTGTGAAGAGGCAGACTGAGGGCAACCATCCACAAGCCAAGGAGAGAGGCCTCAGAGAAATCCTGCCAGCACCTCAATCTTGTACTTCCAGCCTCCAGAACTGTGAGAAAATGCACTTGTGTTGTTTAAGCCCCCCAGTCTGTGGTATCGTGTCATGGCAGCGCTAGCAAACTCCTACAGGTTCCATTTCAGCTCTTTGGCCATATGTGAAAAGTCTCACAAGGTTCACGCCTCTGGCCCAGCGTCTCCACTTCTAGGACTCTGCCCTAAAAGGAACCAGAAAGGCCCTTAAAGAATTATCCACTAAGATGTCCATAGAACATTCTTTATAACTGTGGATATTGGAGATGGTCAACAGTGGAACACTGGAGAAGTAAATGATAGCAATCAATTCAACTGAGCATGAAGAAGCCATTATGTTATCAAGATTTCTAAAGTTGCACATTCAGCATGATCTCATACCTATGCAAACGTGCACCCATCTTGATCAAGAGCCTCATCCTGAAATCTTCTAACCCCACCCGAGGATTCAAGGCATGTGTCTATTTTCTCTGATCTCCAAATCCTAAGTTATCCACACATAACCTGCCCCTCCCCAACACACACAGACCCACAAAGGGTCTTCTAGCTGTCCAGTTTATGCCTCAACCTACCCATCTGTGTCCCAGACTCATACACAGATGTATAAATATGGAAACATGATGAGCTGTAACTGCACGTATATAAGTTATAAGTCAGTTTCTTGAAGTATTGTAAAATGTGTAGAAAGGTTGAAAGTTAATACGATACATACACAGGCAATTGGCACATGGTCTGTGGAGCTGGGAGGGGCTGGGGCAGGAAGCTTGGTTCTGACTTGAGTTGGAAGCGTGTAATCAGGGAAGGCTTCCCCTGAGAGGTGGTTCTTGAACTAAATCTCAAAGGTGAAGGCAGAATGATAGGGGCGAAAGTACATCTCAGACATGCTCGTTCAAAGGCTCAGAGGCAGGCCAGTGAAGGATGCATCCAGGTAGAGAAAGTAGAGGGCACTGACCAGGGCTGGGGTGTAGAGTGTGATGGGACAAGGCAAGGGACGAGATGGGGCCATCAGGCCGCAGATGGAGTTGTATTGATTTCATTAATGATCCTAGCACAGCAGGTCAAGGGCAGCCTGTGTTGTCCATGATCTCAGAGAAAGGTCACGTGGCCTTGCCAGCTGTAGGGTGCAGGGGAGAGCAGGTGGGGTGGAGATGGCTCTCGAGTTCACATGAGATAGGAGGTCCCAAGTCACTGTACTTTGGGATACAGATGGATAGGCCAGGCACAGGCTAGACAACTACAGTGTGTGTGTGCGTGTGTGTGTGTAGGGAAGGTGAGTACTTATAAGGAGCTTAAACTTTGGGAACTAAAGAAAGTGGACACAGTGTCCTGGGGGTGGGGTGAGGGGATTTCAGGACAAGGTCTTGGTTTGTGGCCTTTATCCCAGGCCAGCTCAGAGGTTCTTAGCTGATCTGTTTTCCCTTTGTTTTTATAAGATCGGGCTGGGAAGGACTCTTAGAGATTCCCCTTCTCCTTCTGCTTAATTTTGTATCATAATGACCTTACCTTGTCCCCCCAACCCTCACTCCAATTTACAGAGGGCAACACTGTGGCCCAGAGAAGGGACGAGAGCTGAAGAGGAAGGGGAATGTGAGAGGGCTAAGTGATGTGAACCAAGCATGTAAGGGGTCTAGCAGGTATCCAGAGCTTGGCCTGGGGCCAGAAGACCCACTCAGGCTCACTTCAGAGCAGCCTGGGCCAGGAGGCCCTCAGAAGGCACCCTGCCCCCTGCCACCCTGAGAAGCCCCTGAGCTAGTCATTGCAGGAGTGTGACCAGGGTAAAACCCAGAAATGTGCCTGGTGTATTTACAGCGATCAGCAGCAGTTCCTGCTGAATTTCTGTGGGGTATTTTGGTTGGGTTTTTGGTTTTGTTTTTTCAGTCAGCCAGATTAGTGTTCAGTGGATTCCCGTGTTTAAAGAGCTCCACGTAATAAGAGCAGCTGTCAAAGTGGAAGTGGGCATATGTCGGGGTTGCCCACTAGCTGCAGTGCTTAATGGGCAGAAGACAATGGGGACCCCCAAACTCCACCCTCCACCTTCCCATGAATTAATTCCTCCTTACTGTGTAAACAAACGAGCTTTGTAAATGCAACTCTCTCTTTCATGTGTAAGTACGATATCTGCTTTCATGATGATCTGGGACCCCAATACCCAGCCCTCTTCTCCCAGCGGAGCCACACCCTGGTTCCTGATGCTGAAGGGACTGGACAGGCAAGTTTGAGACCACTGGGTTGGGGGCAGGGGCTTTGGAAGGAAGACAGGGAACAAAGATGTGCCATGAATCAAGCTGTGAGTCTGTACAGCCACTCGGCCATCATTTGGTCAGGGTCTCCAACCTGGAGGGGCGCTCCACAGGGCAGATGGCCTCATCTTCCACCTCCAGACCTTTACCTCTGCCACTCCCTCCCCTAGCATCCCTTTCTCCCACCTCCCTATCCAGCAGAATCCTACCGTGCTCAGCAGCCAGCTCAGTCATGCCATGGCCAGAGGAGTGGGCTGCACAGACCTCTCAGAATTGCGGCAAAAATTCCACAGTCCCAGCCATCATCAGGCCCATCTCATTCTTGCACCAGCCACGCAGTCTCTGTGGTCCCCTAGCATTTTGCACATTTGTATGCTTGGTCTCAGAACAGTCAACATTGAAATTGCAGAACTAAATGCGTTCTAAGATCCATTTTTTAAAATGAAAATAGAACTATCATTTATATAGCTATGCATGTGGATATTTGGGTAAGTGTGCATTATACATAGAGGAATATGTCTTTTTGTAGATTCATAGAAACAAATTGAAGGATGCATATCAAACCGTTCCTCTTGCTTATCTCTGGGAAGTGGGTTTGCTGTCATATATCAAGTATCGTTTGAATTTATGATGAGCATGTATTATGCTTTTAAGCTTTTAACTGATGTTTCTGACAAAGAGAAATTTCCTGGGTTGGCATGTGTCTTCTTCCTGGCTGGACCTGCCTCTCTTCCCCAGTGCCAGGCACAGCATGAAGTGGGCAAGCATTTTAGGTGAATCCCGCAGAGTGAAAGGGTAAGCACTGGCCGTCCCTCCATGAGGCAGTGATGCTGTTCACTGTGACAGGGCCTGGAAGGGCACTAGGGGTTTCTCACTAAATGTTTGCTGGATGAATGAATGAATGAATGAATGCCCAGTCTGAATGATCACAGAGTCTGAATTTATGGGTCTGAATTAATGTGTTTTTTTTTTAAGGTATTAACATTAGGAATCTAAGGAGACCCTGAATTAGAGGGCACCAACTGAACGGGACTTAGAAATGTGTTATTACTAGGCTTAATTTTTTTTCATTATAAAGTAGCAGAACTGTATTTCAGAAGTTTGAAAAACAGATAAAAGAAGAAAAAGGTACAATCATGCCACCCTAACACAACCACTATGGTTTTTTTTTTTAAGATTTTATTTATTTAACAGAGAGACACAGCGAGAGAGGGAACACAAGCAGGGGGAGCAGCAGAGGGAGAGGGAGAAGCAGGCTTCCCGCTGAGCAGGGAACCTGATGTGGGGCTCAATCCCAGGACTCTGGGATCATGACCTGAGCTGAAGGCAGATGCTTAACGACTGAGCCACCTAGGCGCCCCAACCACTATGTATTTTTCCACAGTTCCTTCAGGATATGTGAGTGTGTGCCCATCTATCTATTCTTTTTTTAAAATTTATTTATTTTAGGGAGAGAGAACGTGCGGGAGTGGGGGAGGGGCAGAGGGAGAGAATCTCAAGCAGAGTCCATGCTGAGGGCAGAGCCCCACGAGGGGCTCATTCTCCTGACTCTGAGATCATGACCTGAGCCAAAATCAAGAGTCGAACACTTCCAACAGCTACCCAGGCGCCCCATGTGCCCGTCTATCTTATCTACATGTTACATAGTGGACTGTTCACACAATTTTGCAATTTTTTTTAAAAACTTACTCTTATACTCTAAGCCTTTTTAAATCCCATTATAAAAGTCCCCAAACTATTATTTTATGAGTGGAATCTACTCCATTAAGAGGACATATATAATTTATTTAGCCAATCATCTGTTATCATATTGACCTAACGTCCTTTTTTTATTATAGCACTGCATTAATTTTTTTTAATTACTAGCTTTTGCCCACTGTCTTCATAGTTTTACTCTTGAGGTCCATTCAGAGATTCTTGGGCACCACCAATCTATGTCCCTAGAAGCAGAGGAGAGATGAACAGTCTCAAGGTAGCTTGGTGGTAAACTTAGTTACCAGTCTGCACAAGACAAGAGTTTGTACTAGAGAGTAAAGCAGCACACTGCTTTCTTCATGGAGGAAGTCTTGCTATGAAAAAAAAAGAGCATACGTTGTTTATTGTGGACAAGTCTACAACTTGGTGGATTCGCATGGTTGGGTTTTGGAAGAGAAAACTAGTCCCTGCCATGAGCCTGGTGCTGTGCCATGGCCTTGCCTTGCAGCAACGTACAAAGGACGCCCTATCTCACAACCGCAGTCCTGCTGCTCCTGTCCTTGTGAGCGTTTGCTTTGTGCTCTGCCAGTTTGCACAGCTGTATGCAGGCTATAGATCTCCCATGCACTGCCATATACACACAGCAACAGCCAAGGCTGCCCCTCAAAGGAAGGAGAATAAGGGCCACTCAATTATCAGGGGCCATGATAACAATTGTACTGGGGGCATATTTCATAGGACCCTTAGGATATTGTTAAATACAGAACTTTTACAGGTGAATTTCAATTATTCTCCAAACTCAAAAAAGAGGAATAAGACCATCAAGCAAAGGAAGGATTTGGGGGATTTTAAGCTGAAAATTGTTACGGTCAGGTTTGCATGTTAGAAAGAGCAAACTACTGCATGGAGAATAGATTAGAGGGGATGAGACCAAAGTTGAGGAGTCTAGTGGGAAGGTTAAGACTAGAGCGGTAGGCTCTGTCCTCCTGCATGCACACCTCCTTGTGGGAGGAGTGTATGCTCCTAGCCCTGGACTTTGGACTTGGTCTTGTGACTTACTTTGGTCCATGGAATGGGGCAGAAGTGACTAGATACCGGTTCTGACCCTTGACCTTAAGAGGCCTCACATGTTCCACTTGCCCTCTGCACGTCTGCCATCACCAGGAGAAGGACGTGTCCAGCTGGGCTGCTGATCCTGGAGGATGAGAGACCTGTGGAGCAGAGCCGCCTCAAGCACAAGCAGGGCAGCCCCAGGCGCTTGCAGCCCCGCAAGTGAGCCCAGCTGAGGTCAGTAGAGCTGCAGGGCCATGTGAAGGAACTGCCTGCTGTTGTAGGCCACTGGGATGTTGTGACTGCTCGTTAGGCAGCATTGCTGCAGCCACGGGTAGCTGATAGATACAGCGGCAATGCAAGGAAGTAAGCAAAGCCAAGAAGCGTTAGGAAAGCAGGTGGAGTTGGTGGTCACCTGGGTGGAACTAACTGTGACTGAGGGTAACTGACGGAGTGTCAGAGGACTCAGGTTTGAAGGCACTGGGCCTGGGATGGAGAGCACAGGAAGAGGAGGACAGGAAGTGACCTCCTACATTAGACTTACACCTCTGACTCCCTCTTTCTCCCTCTTTCCCAAGGAGACCAGGGTCTGTGTCTGTCAGGATGAGCCCCTGGGGGGCTGAGCTACTGAGCAGGGTGACATGTGTCCCTGCCATCCTCAGCGCCCCCATGGCCTCTGGCTCTGGGAGAACATCCCCTCCTTTACAGACCCATTAGGACAAGCCCTGATTTGGACAACGGATTGAACCAGACTTCCCGGCCATGGGGGCCACTCAAGAAAGCCCCTGCTGACTTCCCAGGGCTTCCTGCAGAGACAGAAGTTTATTCTGATTACTTTCATTTACTTAAGATACTTGCTTTACAGCAGTGAAACTGCCCAAAATATTCACTTCTTTATTTTCCAACTAGACGAATTGAACTCAATTTGCATTGGATAATTATTTTCAATTAAGTGATAACAATCCTGTTTCATGGAAAAATAATCTTGTCCAAAGGCCAGTTTATCCCATCCAAGAAATGAGGAGGCAGTGACAGGAGGAGGTCTGTTGGCGTGCTCCTCACGCGGGTGGAGGGATGCCTCAGCCAAGCCCCTCATGGGTCACCTCTGACCTGAGGGCCAAGTGAGACCGGTGGCCTGTTCTGTCCTCTGACCGCCCCCCCCCATCCTGCAGCTCCTCTCCTCCACTTTGAACTAACAAGGGGGTATCTCCTGACAGCTGCCAGGTGTTAGAAAAGGCAGCTGGTACAGAGGAGGGCCCAGGCCAGAATCAGGAGAGCTGCGTTCTGATCTGACTGTGTGTCCTGGGCAAGTCACCCCAGCTCTGGGCCTTCAGATCCCTCTCTGTCCAAGGAGCAGCGAGGTTAGGTTATGGGGCTGCTACAGCTCAGAGGCTGCTTGTGATTCTGTCAGTCATCCAGAGCTACCTCACTCTAAAGCCAGGTTTTTATAGGGGAATCTGTCCAGCAGCCAGCCCCCACTTTCTGGGTACACTGTGTGCTGCTGAGGTGGGGGTTCACCTCCTGCTGATTTCCGAAGGCTCATTCAGGAGCAGCTTGTGGAAGCCTGCTCATGTGTTCAGGAGCAGACAGCTCCCAGCCAGGGGCTTTCTGGAGCGGGAGTGCTCAGTCTTAAAAGACCATATGAGAAACATCCAAGGTGTTGTCGTCAGGCAAATGCCCCCACACCTGCTGCAACAGAGCGCTCACTCCCTCACCCACAGCCCCTTTGCTACATCACCCCTCGTAGGAAGCTGTCTGTCTCCCCAGGACAGATGTGCCTCGGGTCCTCCTGAATGGTGTCTACTGCTGACCTCAATCACTGCCCAGTCAGGCATTCAAGTCAAATTCAAAGTAGCCAGACAGCACAGCCCAGCTAGACCTCCCCCCCATGCCTCCTGATGCCCGATGTTTCAAACTCTTCTGGGTAAACCCTCCACTCACAGATGGAGCTACTGGGGACATCTCCCACCAATGCCTTTTCCTTCTCCCTGGTGCTCCATTTTCGTTACAAGTCTAAAGGAGGGTGCATTTATACCTGTGTGTTAAGAAAGCTTCAGGAAGACACTCCTTTAAATCCATACACTGGTAATCATACATGGACTTGATTAGATTTACAAAAAACAACAATGAAACGCACAGCCCAGAAACCTCTTCCCCAAGCTGAGAGGGATCAGAGTTCCAGCTCTGGGCAGGTGACAGCAGACCTCTTGGGCTCCCACTGGTCACTTGTCCCCCAGTGTCTTCCCCAGGGTACCTCCAGGGGCCTGGGGAACAATTTGGGAAAAAGACAAAGCAGCCATATCAGCATGTGTGGGGTTGACTGTTCTTGCACAGCATTCAGCCCCGAAGAAGATCAGTGTTTGCACTGGGTGGGGAGAAGGGGGTGGATAATGTTTTTGATATATCAACTGATGTGATTGATTTATTCGGTAATATTTATTTACATGGAAAGATATTTGATATATGTTGCTAAGTGAAAAGTAAAATCACAATGCATATAATCCCATTCTTGGGAAAAAAAAGAAAAAGTACCTTCCTGCCCATCTTCACCTTGTTACTTACAGTTAAAAAAAGGGGGGATCGAGGTGGTCCAAACAAAAAACTGATGTGGATTTTTGTTCCCAGTACTTTAAATACTTGATGCTTCAGGAGCAGGTGACACAAGAAACTCAACAACCAAACCAAAACCAAACCAAAAACCAATATTTTGTATGTTGACGTTACAAAAATACATTTTTGTGTTTTATGATTCAAAACCCAAAGTTCTGGGTGTATGAAATTCGCCACCCACCCGAAAAGCCTGGAAGTCTGGAGCCCCAGACATCAGCTGTTTGCCATCAGCACTAGATCTGAAGACTACTGCTCAGAAAGAGCCAGCTTGTCTCCACCTTCCCCCAGCTCCTAAGACTAGGAAAGTTCCCCCAGGCTGGAGAAGGAAGAGGGATGGAGGGGAAGCAAGAGACTGGTGCAGCTTCTGAGAAGCGGCCTTGTCCCTGGCCCCTCAGCCCCTCAGCCGGGGCTTGCCTGGAGGCGGGAGCCTAATAGCCCCATGAGCTGTGGGATCTGAGAGCAGAGAGGCCCTGCTCCCCGGCTGGGGTGGCAGCAGAAGCAGTGGGTTGAGATGTCCGCATGGAATGTTTGAGCAAACCCCTCCCACCCTGGGACAGCCTTAGAGGCTGAGCAGGAGAGCTGAAGGCCCCCAGTGTGTCCAGGAGGAGGCCCATCTGTCCCCCTGCCTTTCCAGCCATGACTGGTGCTCCTCAGAGCTCCATCAGGCCTGCTGTTGGATGGCCCAGGATGTGGAAGCAAGGCTCCATGCGGGGTGCTTTTGTGTATTCGCCAGTGCATAGCTCTCCTACCACCCTAAGAACTAAGTGTTCTCATCACTTATAGATGAGGAAACCATGGCTCAGAGTCGCCCTGAGTGGAATTCACACTGTGGTCTGATTTCTGTCTGCTTCCACTGACTTCAGCACCCCCATTCTCTTTTCTACTCAGTGGGGACAAAAAGAGCTGAGTTGGCAGAGTCATAGCGTTTGTCCTTGGCCAGGCCCAGGGCGGCAACGCCAGGCTGGAGGAAGGAAAGAAGAAACTACCAGAGCCACCCTATCTCTTAAGTACAGTTTTCTGTATTCAAATGAGATGGCACAATCTCCATGAATAAAATTACAGTTCCCAAAGGGATCACGCCCAATTTAAATGTATAAGAGGCCATTAACAGGCCAGTCTGGCTATTAGAATTTAGCTCCTGTCATTTGTACTGTGGTTCTGCTATGATGCCAGCGGCCTGGGGATAATGGAGGCGTGAGGCACAGTAGGCCGAGCTGCCTTGAGGACCCCCAGTCTCTAAAGCCTGGGTCCTTAGGCAGGCTGGGTGCTGATGTGCTCCCCTGAGAGTTAGTAAGCTTCCTTCTGTCCCACTCTGAACTGGCCCCAGGGCCCCTGTCATCCAGCTGACTGGCCCTGACAAACCTTGCAGGTGAGGTCCTTAAAGCAGACTTTGACTGGAGTTCAGCAAACAGGAGGTCCCCAGGATCAACAGCTGAAGAAAGGAGGGGAGGAAGCTGGCGTGGACAGAGGGAAAGCCAAGCTGCCAGACAGGCTTAACAACCTGGGGGCCTCTGAGGCAAAAGCAGACTGTCTAAGTGTCCCCAGTTTCAGGGAGCTGAGGGCACCTCACATAGGTCAGACACTCTGGGGAGGGGTGTAGCCTTGGGCTGGGTGAGTCTCTGCAGCTGAGGCCATCCTGAAGGGCAGAGCACATGCCCAGCCTGGAGGGGATTGGGGCAGGTGGCAGTACTGACCTTGCCTCATGGTCCCAGGGGAGAACGAGAAAATACACGGAAAGCCTAAGCTCAGGGCTGGCACATGGTAAGAGCTCAAAACACTTCAGCCACGGTGTTATTTCCCACCCTGACCCAAAGCACAGGTTGACCTCACCGCTCTGCTCCCTTGGCCTTGCCCTTTCTCCCCAGCATCCAGAAGCTGCCCAGCCTCTCTTGCACATCTCCACTCATGGACAGACCGCTGCTTCCCAAGTCAGCCCAAGTCACTGTGCGACAAGTTTTGTTTTTATTGTGGTGAGGGAACACAACATCAAACATACCATTTTAACCATCCATAAGTGTGCAGTTCAGTGGCATTAATCACATTCACACTGTTGTGCAACTATTACCCCCATCCATCTCCAGAACATTTTTATCTTCCGTCCCATTTCCCCCTCCCCCAGCCCCTGGCAACGACCATTGACTTTCTGTCTTCATTAATTTGACTACTCTAGAGTCTTCATACTATATTTGCCGTTTTGTGCCTGGCTGATTTTACTTAGCATAATGTTTTCAAGGTTCAGTCATGACAGAACATATGTTGGATTTTCCTTCCTTTTGAAGGCTGGATAATATTCCATTATAGCATATTTTGTTTATCCATTCATTTGTACGTAGACAGTTGGGTTGCCCCCACCTTTTAGCTATCCAGCTATTGTAGCCGAATAATGCTGCTATGAATGTGCGATATCTCTTTGAGTTCCTGTTTTTGATTCTTTGTGTTATATACCCGGCATGGGATTGCTGGATCATATGGGAATTCTATGTTTTTGAGAAAACCCCACAGTTTCCCACTACAGCTGCCCCACGTTTGTTGAACAGCTCTGACCATGAGAAAACTCTTTCAGGTTGTGCTGGACTCTGCCTCCCCAAGACTTCCTGCACTGGCTCTCACTTTCTTTCCAAGGTCACATGTCTTTCATCTGCCCGCTGTGCCCTGGTTGGCCCCGCTGGACTGTCTCTGCTCTGGGCAGGTCTCCCTGAGTTCCCATACCCCCAAGATTGGCTCTCCCCATACGCATAGTCCCAGGGCCCCCCTCGAACTGGCCCCTGCACCCACCCCACCCTCTAGCTGCTTCTCTCCCTATCACCCCCAGACTTCCTCTCCCTCACTCCCCTCCAGCCACACGAGCCTCTTATCTGCCCTCCTCCCACCTCAGAGTCCACCTCATTCCCAACATCCAGGTCTCTGCTCAAACAGCACCTTCTCAGGGAGACCTTTGCTGACGACCTGGAATGATGGGCCTCCACCTGGACCCTGTCACCTCAACCTGCTCGACTTCCTTCACCAAGCTCACCACTGTCCTCCAGCAAATAAGTCCACCAGGCCGGGTCCCGGCTCATTCACAGCCGCATCCCTGTGCCTGGAATGGTGCCTGACCCAGGGCAGATACCCAATGGCAGCTGTGGATAATGCAAGGAACTAGTGTCTCCTTGCCCACAGGCCCTGCTCTCTGTCCCTGGCCTGGGAGTCTGAGACCTTGGTGTGGCCCTGGACAAGGCACCTCCCCTTGGGGACTTACTCCCCTCTGCTCTAGGGCATGACCCTGACCAAATCACCCCCGACCTCTCTCCCTGCTTTCCTGAATCTCCTAAGTGCATCATCCCTGCTAACAAAGAAAATGATCTGTGAACAGAGGTACAAATGTATCCTCCTAAAAAATTCTGAAGACATTTTACCCGTTTGAAGAAGTAACATAGATTTAAGTTTGTTTGTTCGTTTGTTTGTTTTAGACCCAGTGTGGGGCTTGAACTCACGACCTGGAGATCAAGAGTCACATGCTCTTCTGACTGAGCCAAACAGGGACCCTGAAGAGGTAACATTAATTCAAAATTTAAATTTTACTCTGCTCTGTCATTTTACTGGATGAGACTGAAAGTTCCTCCAATACTCAAAAATCTTTAAAATATCTCACTTCGGTATTCGAAGGGACTAAGGCTATCTCTTCATCCTTCTGGAAGGTTCCTGATGTCACTGTCCTGACACATTTTCATCTCATTCAGCCCACCCAGCAGGATAGTGTGTGGTGGGAGGAGTTATAGCGTCGTCAAGAGCAACAATCACAAATCAAATAGAATAAAACAAAAGTATAATTCCGTGGTGACGAGGTAGCGACCGTAGCTCTTCCAAGGACACCTTCCAAGGCAGCTGCCCTAAATGTCAAACCCATGTGTAGTCTCACCTGCTGTGCTTTCAATGCCCATGGGGAAGGTGCTGTGATGGTCTTTCTACTGCAAAATAGTGAAGCCAGTCCAGGCCCAGGGCTGTGGACTGAAATACAGAGCTTTCATTCAGGCGCTCAGCCCACAGGAGTCTGGGGCCCAAGGTGGGGCGAGAGGGGAATGTGCTCTGCTGGCTGTTGGGAATGCAGACTCGGCCCTGGGAGGGAGCATCTCCTTCATCTCTGCACCCTGAGTGTCCCTCGCCCTGGTCCACGACCTTGCTGGAGGCTGAGTGCCCAGTAGGAGGGATACTGGACGCAGCTCAAGAGATGTGAGTTTAAGTCCTGTCTTTGCCCCCATGTGTGGATGAGGCACACCCTGACTCTTGTCCTCACTTTCCCCATTTATAAACCAAGAGCGTTAGAATGATCAGTTCCAAATTTCTCTCTGTGTACGATTTTTCCTTTATTCCTGGCCTTGCAGCCCCTGGAGTGGGGGAACCAAAATCAACAGGGTCATACGGTGACCCTGCCCTCACTGAGCTCAAAGTTTGGACAAAGAGATGAATGCGGATGTGAATTCTACATAGTGGGAAGGAGACTTGTGTGGTCCAAGGAAGTGTTCCGGAAGCTCAGAATGGAGGGTCTTCTCTAGCTGAGGAGACCAGAGCGGCTGCTGGGAGGACACAGGACTAGGGCAGAGCCTGTAATATAGGGAGCGTGTGCATATGCAGAGGAGGGTGGGGTGGGAGACTCAGCATCCCTCAGCCAGGCCAGCAAATGGTTCAGGGCAAATACAAATGAGAAAACAAATGACGTTCATTGGTGCCCCAGTACTGTGGAGCGGGGAAGACAGTTGTTTGGGCTTTGCTCATTTGTGGCATCAAAGTGTGAAGAAAGGATTTTTTTTTTTTTTTNTTTTTTTTTTTTTTTTTTGCTTTGTGTCAATAGCAGTCTTTGGCCACAATAGGGGCTTGTTCTGGTGATGGCACAAATGATTTGGTCAAATCCTCCAAAAAAAACAGTTGATGGGCCCATTGCCACCTCCAAATGAGAACCTTGAGTGAGACCAGTCTGCACTTTATTTTATAAAAAGGCATTTTTATAAAAGTAACGTAAGACCATCACAGGAAATTTGGAAAAGAGAAAAGAGGAAAAATATAATTACCCCCATACATCCCTTAATACCACCCCAAGATGCTGGATGTATTTCCATTTAGAATTTTCCGTAAGTGTGGATGGGCATGGGCTACTTTTTTTTCTAAGAGTTTATTTATTTGAGAGAGAGTGAGAGAGAGAGAGAGAACACGAGTGGGGTGAAGGGCAGAAGGAGAAGCAGACTCCCCACTGAGCAGGGAGCCTGGACGCAGGGCTCGATCCCAGCACTCCAGGATCCTGACCTGAGTCGAAGGCAGACGCTTAACTGACTGAGCCACCCAGGTACTCCATACTGCTATGTATCTTATCTGCATATCACATGGTAGAGATCATATTTCATGCACATTTTTATCCTGCTTTTTCCATGTGCTTCCCTGTCCCCTCTCAGTAATACCGCTGTACCCATCAGCTATTGCTGAATAACAACCCAACTCAAAATTCATGATTAAAACAAGATTTACTATTGCTCTTGAGTCTCTGGGTCAAATGGGCCGTTCTACTGATCTGAGCAGGCTTAGTCTTGATTGGGGGGTGTTGATGCACCTGTGCCCAGCTGGTGTCTCAGCTGGTTGGACTAAGATAGCCTCACTCTCATGTCTGATGGCTGGCCATCTATTGCCTGGGCAGCAAGGGTGACCGCACCCTGGAATTTACCCGCCATCACATTCTGTTGGTCAAAGGAGGTCTTGTGAGCATCCAGAGTCAGAGTGAGAGGGACTGCAAATTTCAGGGTCAAGGACTTGGATATAACGAGGCCAGTAACTGCAGTGTCAATGATTGCCACCATGTTCCTCATTTTCATAGCTGCCATGTTTGACAGCAGTAGAGTTTTTCATAGATGTACCATTACATAGGGATGTACCACATTTAATTTGTTTAACATTTTTCTAATAACACCTAAGTGATCAATATGTTACAGCCTTAATCTTTGAGGTAAAGAAAAGCGACGTTTCCCACCCTTAATCAAAAAATCCAAAGTTATGGGGTGCCCGACTAGCTCAATTGGAAGAACATGTGACTCTTGATCTCAGGCTTGTGAATTCGAGCCCCATGTTGAGTGTAGAGATTACTAAAAAAAATTTAATTAAAAAAACCAAAAAACCCAAGGTTAAATGAGAAGATGGAGCCAAAGTCTTCCCCAGGCCCCATACAAGCAACACCACCTGCAGACCTTCGTATGTTCTTCATCTGACCAAATTCAAATGTGTCTATTCTCAGAGCACATACTGGCTGTTGAAACCATTTGCAAGAGTCCCTTTCCATCTCTGGGCCTTGCTTTCCCATCTATAAAGCTAGAGGGTTGGACTAAATGGTTGGGGGGGCAGGTGTTGGACAAGAACAGCATTTGGCAAACAATGCCACTCAGGTCAAAAAGCTAAAAACATATCCGTGACATCCTTCTTACACGTACTTTTAAATACACAAGAGACACAGAAAGCACACCTGTATCATTCTTCCTGCCCTGCAGTGACCCGCCTTTAAGAAACGGTGTGTACGGAGCGGAGGGGGCAGCAAGAGAGGCGCCAGCTGGCGGGTGTGAGGGTGATGTTAGATGTGCGTATCCAGGCCAGGCAGCCATCACGGGGCTGCCGACGATGGCTGGTCTCTGTTCAGCGTCTTGTCTTGTAATCTCAACATGTACCTGTGACCTTGCTCCATGTTCGTTGTCTGTAAAATGCACTATAAAATTTAATTCCTGTGGTTTGCGGCTGAGCAGAGGAGCTTTGAAAAGAAAGGTGTGCGCATTCTAACTCATGAGCTCTTGTTATCATTTTTAAAGACTTTATTTTCTTAGAGCAGTTTTAGATTCATTTCAGTTTTAGATTCAACTTAGCAAAATTGAGAGGACATACAGAGAGTTCCCGTATACCCCCTTTCCAACCAATGCACAGCCTCCCTCAGCACCAACACCCTGCACCAGAATGGTTCACTCAACCAAGGATGGACCTGCGCTGACACGCCAGTATCACCCAGAGTCCCTAGAGCACATCACGGCTCGCTCTTGGTGTTGCCCATTCTCTGGGTTTGGACAAATGTGTACTTGCATGCATCTACCATTATAGCTCATACAGACTATCTTCATTCCCTTCAAAGTCCTCTCTGCTCTGCCTATTCATCCCTCCCTGCACCGCACCCCCACAACCGCTCATCTTTCCACTGTCTCCATACTTTTCCCTTTGCCAGAATGTCATATTATTAGAATCGTACAGTCTGTATTCAGACTGGCTTCTTTCACTTACTGATATGCATTAAAGTTTCCTCCATGTCTTTTCACAGCTTGAGAGCTCATGTCTTTTTAGTGCTGAACAACATTCCATTGTCTGCATGTGCCACAGTTTACTTATCCATTCACCTCTTTGAGAACATCTGGGTTGCTTTCAGGTTTGAGCAATTATGAATAAAGCCGCTACAAACATCCGTGTGCAGCTTTCGCGTGGACACAAGTTCTCAACTCCTCTCGGCGGATACCAAGGAGCTCAAATGCAGGACTGCATGGTAAGGGTATGTTTGGTTTTGTAAGAAACTGCCAACCCGTCTTCCCAAGTGGCTGCGCCATGTTGCGCTCCCGCCAGCAGCGTGGGGGGTTCCTGCTGCTCCACATCGTCGCCAGCGTTTGTTGTTGTCCGTGTTCCAGATTTTGGCCATTTTAATGGGTGTGTAGTGGTGTCTGGTTGTTGTTGGAATCTGCATCTCCCTGATGACATATGGTGTGGAGCGTCTTTTCACGTGCTTATTTGCCATCTGTGTCTCTTCTTTGGTGAGGTGTCTGTTAAGGTCTTTGGGCCATTTTTTCATTGGATTGTTTGTTTTCTTACTGCTGAGTTTACGGAGTGCTTTGTGTATTTTGGGTACAAGTCCTTTATCAGATGTGTCTTTTGCAAATAGTTTCTCCAAGTCAGTGGCTTGTCCTCTAACTCTCTTGATATTGTCTTCCCTAGAGCAGAAGTTTTACATTTTAATAAAGTCCAGCTTGTCAAGCCTTTCTTTCATGGATTGTGTTTTTGGTGTTGTATCTAAAAAGGCATCACCATATCCAAGGTCATCTTGGTTTTCTCTTCCAATTATTTGTATTTCCCTTAGTGGTAAAATATAAATAATAGGAAAAGAAAGTCATACATAGTTCTCCTTCCCAGGGATGAATATTGATGGAATTTTGGTGTATATCCTTTCAAATATGCACTCACATTCACACATTTACTTACATAAATGGGGCCATTGTCTACATATACCAATTTGCAATCTGCCTCTTATACTTAAAATATGTCATATATATTTTTGATAATAATATATTTATTTAGTTTTTATATATTTATTTTTTCAGGGTCCAAAAGTAACATATGTTCATTATCTATCTAATACTATAGAAATACACAATGCAGAAAGTGAGTTTTCCAATTTCTTCAATGGCATCTTTATGCTTTCCACCTCTTTTTGAGTCGATCTTGTAGATATTTATTTTCATAGTTATCCATTTCATAAACCTTTCAAATCTATTAACTTAATCTCAAAATCCCATTAACTTAGTCTTCAACATAAATCCCTACCACACTTAAAATCTATCACCTTTCTTTGGGTCCCTCTGAGGAATTCTTCACACAGTTCTCTCCACCTTCCCCACCTTCCAACATCAACCTTTTTTTCAAGGTCCTGCTAAAATGTGGCCTCCAAGTTCCTTGGACAGAGTCTCCCCCGTCTCTGCCCCTACACACTCCCTACAAGGTGAAGTTTGCACCTCTCAGGAATGCCCCTCAACACAACAGAGGCAGCTAGAGGGAGTGGAAAGAATGCAACCAGAGCTGGGCTTGAGACTATGTCTTGCCGCTTCCTCGCTGGGGAACGTAGGCCCTTATTTCACCTGATCTTCAGGGCTCTCATCTGTAAAATGGGATAATGATCATACCTACCTCCCAGGGTTAAGGTAAGAATTAAATGACACACTGCATGAAAGGTCCCCGGCGCTCATTATTCTATGGGATGTGTGAATGTAGCCCTTGTCTGCTCCCGGGGCAGAGGCCAGAGCCAGGGGCTCAGGAGCCCCAGGAAACACTGACTTGAAATCCACAACGGAAGCCCTGAGAGGCCACGTACAGAACCTGGCAGGTGGGTGCTGGTTTTCCCTTCCGTTGGACAAGCCCTAACGCGCCCGGTGGGCCCGGGTACAGGGTGAGGTTGTTTTCTCAAGCTGTCATGTGCTGCCTGGCTTGGCCTCTGACCTGAGTGGCAGAAGACCCAAAAACGTTGAGAACAGGGACTCGAAGAGATATTTCTATTCATAGCAGCATTATTCACAACAGCCAAAACATGGAATTAACCCAAGTGTCCTCCATGGATGAATGGATAAATGAAATGTGGTGTATACATACAATGGAATATTGTTCAGCCTTAAAAAGAAAGGGAGTTCTGACACATACCATAACTTGGATGAACCTTGAGAAATTATGCTAAATAAGATAAGCCAGTCACAAAAGACAAACGCTACATGATTCCACTTATATGAAGTACCTGGAGTAGTTAAGTTCATAAAGACAGAAAGTAGGATGGCGATTGCCAGGGTTTAAGAGGAGGGTTACTACAGAATTATTATTTAATGGGTATAGAATTTCTATTCCTCAAGATGGAAAGAATCCTGGAGATGGATGGTGGTCATGGTTTCATAATAATGTGAACGTACCCTAACACCACTGAACTACACACCTAAAAACAGTTAAAATGGTAAATTTTCTGTTATGTGTATTTTACCACCATTTAAAAAATGTTTTGGGGGCCTTCTAGTTGCCCACGCTGGGGATTTCCAAGCCACCACCTAGAGAACCGTGTCCAGTGAGCACCAAGGGCGCAGAGGTCTGATGACTGAGTCCTGAGTCTGCCCCCCACCACCTTCTCCACTTGGCAAATGGCAAGGAGATAGGAGCCTGTGATGTCCCAGCTTCCTCCCAGCTCTGATGAACTNTGCCCCCCACCACCTTCTCCACTTGGCAAATGGCAAGGAGATAGGAGCCTGTGATGTCCCAGCTTCCTCCCAAAAAGATGAGAGCTAGAGAGAATGGAAACGTGGGCTTTAAAAAAGTAGATAGAGAATTAAAAATACAATTGAAAATCACGCTCACTATTCCAAGATTAAAAACATTCTTTAGAAACTGGGCTTTATTAGCCAACATGCTTCCTGCATCGTGCAGAAGGGAGGGAGCCAGGTCACCGGTGCTCTCTGTAGGGGGCAAGCAGGTGAAATGATTATGAAATATGTCAAATAAATGGTCCTTTTTTCTCCCCGGGAGATAAGGAAAGGTAATTTGGTCTGTCAGTCGCGCACACAGAAGACGTCATGGTCAACTGCATTAATACTGAATACTTTGTCCAGAGTCACAGAGTAAAAGAAATTACAGAATCTTTCTCCTGTGAATTCTGGCATGACTCTCAGCAGACCTTTCCCCACCTGAATTCACAAGAGAGATGAATAATAAAAGGCAGGGCCTACACTGGGACCCAGAGCCCACTGCCGGCTGTCTGGGCACAGTTGCTAGAGCCAAGCTGCCTTCCTCTGCACCTGAGACCCCCTCTCCCAGCCTCCTGGGTCATCACGCCCTGCTTGGGTCCTGTTTCAGCAGACCAAACCCTAGCTGTTTCCTGTGGATCGCCAGTCAGGTCGCTGCCCTGTGCCTCCCTTACCTGCACTGTGAAAGCCCATCGTCCCAGCCAGTCCCAGAGCACCTTTCCCTCCTCTGACACACCCCACCCCGCCCCCTGCTCACTTCTTGCTGCAGCTGTTAGGAGAATGTTGTGTCCAGATCTTCTTTCCCTAAACACCCCAGACCTCCTGGGGAAGAGATGGCCAAGCAGCCTCCCCTCCCTTTCTAGCCCAGGGCCTGGCACTTACTAATAGAAGGATGAGTTCATGAAGTCTCTGCAAATTTTCTCTTTTATAATCCAACAAAAAGATGTATATGGTGGGTTTTTTCTTTTCTTTCTTTCTTTGGAATTGGTGGTGGCGAAGGGGTGCACTGGCCAGGCTGGGGTGGACACTGGGATGCTCTCTAAATCCACTGTCAAGTTGCCGAGTTGCAGGAGGCAGCCTTCACTCTCGCCAGCCCTGCAGCAGTGGGGTCAGGGGGCCCCACCCCCAGACCCTTACCCAGTGGCTGGACAAAGTCCCTTCCCTTTCCTGCTTTTTCAGACTTGTCAGCCTCTGGAACAGTGAAACCTCTTTTGACACAGTTATGTTCCCCCATGTAATAAGGTACTGCATTATTTTTAGAATGTTTTACCCAATTAGTTTTATTATCAGTTAATTATATATTAACATTTTAAGAAAATGAATATTTGCTCAGCTACTTAAGCTAAATCATTAAATATGTATTTATTCCTTTTTTTTTTTTAACGCACGTCCGTTATCTTCTGCAGGTGTAGGAGGCTCGTTTGGAGCCATCTGTACAAAGATGCCTTCCTGGCTTCAAGAGCAGGGCTGGGGGCGGTGCTGGGAACGACCTAGAGCGTGAGGCCCGCAGCATGTAGCAGAGACCAGGGCCTCACTGGTGTGTGGGGAGGGCTGTCATAGCTTGGCAGAATTTGGGTTGAGGGGAGGTGGGTGCAGCTGAGAGTCACGTGTGTGAACGTGAAACCAGCACCTGGAGGATTATGGTGTTTTTTTTTTTAAGATTTTTTTAAAAATTTATTTATGTAACAGAGAGACAGCCAGCGAGAGAGGGAACACAAACAGGGGGAGTGGGAGAGGAAGAAGCAGGCTCATAGTGGAAGAGCCTGACGTGGGGCTCGATCCCAGAACACCGGGATCACACCCTGAGCCGAAGGCAGACGCTTAACAACTGCGCTACCCAGGCGCCCCTGGAGGATTATGGTTTTAAGAAATAAACCTCATCTGGGCGCCTGGGTGGCTCAGTGGGTTAAGCATCCAACTCTTGATCTCAGCTCAGGTCTTGATCTCAGGGTTGTGAGTTCAAGCCCCGTGTTGGGCTCCACCCTAGGCATGAAGCCTCCTTAAAAAGAAAGAAAGAAAGACAGAAAGCTCCTCTTGCCACCTCCGGGTGGTGTAGTGAAGCCTCCCAGAGGACAGTAAATTTAGCCCCATGGGACCCTGACTCACCAAGGTGTTTGTGTCTGGACCAGTTGTCAGGCTTAGGCAGCCTCAGTTCCCTGGGTTTATAGTAAGGAGGTGGTGCTGTGGTCACCCAAGGCCCTTCCTGCCCTGCCCTGGCCCCCTCATTGCCAGGCCGTGAATCATACACGAGGTTGCCCCAAATCTCCAATCCATATAGTGAGGAGAGGTGACAGCCATTCTAGCTCCACGACACACAGTCAGGGGACAGATGCCAACTCCCTCCCAGTGTTTTCTGCAAATGGAGACACCCATTTGCTGTCTACACCAGGAGTCAGCAAACTCAGGCCTGTGGGTCAAATCCTGCCAGGTACCTATCTTCGTATGGCCTGAGAGCTAAGAATGATTTTTACATTTCGAAATGGTTGGAAACAATCAAAAAAGAATAATATTTTGTGACACATGAATATTATATAAAACTACAGTGTCTATAAATAAAGTTTTATTGGAACACATTCAAGTTCATTCGTTTACCCATTGTCTGTGACACTTTGGGGCTACAATGGTGGAGTAGTTGTGACAGAGACTACGTGGCTTTAAAGGCTAAAATATTTACTATCTGGCTCCTTACAGAAAAAGTTTGTCAGCTCCTTCCTGATCTACAGTACTTTTTGGTGGGAGTTACAAGGGAAATCTTCTTTTTCTTTTTTAAAAGATTTTATTTATTTATTTGAAAAAGAAAGAGTGAGTGTGAGAGAGAGCATGAGCAGGGGGAAGGGGAGAAGCAGATCCCCCACTGAGCGCAGAGCCGGGAGCCCAACATGGGACTCAATCCCAGGACCCTGGGACCTCAGCCGAAGGCAGACACTTTACCTGACTAGCCACTCAGGATCCCCAAAGGGAATTTTCTTTTAACAGACTAGATGGGATTTCCCAATTGTTTGTTGTAATGAGATTTGGATATAATTCACTTATTAAACACCTAAGCACTTTCTTGGTTAGGTCACTAAGTAAACAGAGATAAATCAGATCTAGTCCCTACCCTGAAGACAGGCAGGTGTGTATGTATGTAAATTGCAGTATAGAGGGATTAGCTCCACAGCAAATATACAAGATACTTGGAAGCATAAAGGAGGGAGTGACTAACTCTGCCTGGGGAAATCAAGGAGGGCTTCTGAGAGGAAGCATTGAGGGAGCATCATTCTTGCTTTCAGCTGAACAGACTGTGTATTACGTAAATCATGGGCACACCCCCTACCATTACACAGTATAAACCTGAGTGGGTCTTGAAGGACTCTTGATTGAAAGTGAGAGATATTTAACTCACTCAAGCCTATCAAGGAATTCAGTGGCTCCTGAAAAGTAGAAGTCTGGGTGCAACCAGGCAAGACTTAATGTGGGGGTTCAAGCAGTGCTGTAGGGCCCTGTCTCTCCCAATCTCTTGGAGGAACCCCCCTTTGTCCCAGGGACTATAGAACAATCCCAGAAAAGTATTCTGATTGGCTGCTTGAGGTCACATGCCCACTCCTGAACCGATCACTGTACTGAGGGCAGGGCAGAGTGATCCTTGAGACTGTCTACCTCAGAGGGCCAGGGCTGGAGGATGGAGCCATCATGATTGACAGTGTCCCAGAGTTGGGGAGGAGTGGTCCTCTCAAGGAAACTTGCAAACAAAATCACACATCCAGCACAAAGAATCAGAAAGACCTCTTCCAGAAGACCAGACAGAAGTCTGTAACAAGGACATGGCCAGTTCTATCCCCAGAGCCTCTGCAATGCACGAGACAATCACCAGCAGTGGCCCTTGAGATGTACCACTGACAGCCCTGCCCATTCCAGCTCGTGAGGACTGGTGACCTCCGAACACAGCTGGGGAAGAGAAAGAAGGCACTCCTTTCCGCACCTTCTCTGGGCTGTTAGAGCTCGGGGGTGCTTGAGTCCACTTATTTGATCTATGGAGCCCTTCCTTCCTTCCTTCCTTCCTTCCTTCCTTCCTTCCTTCCTTCCTTCCTTCCTTCCTCCCTCCCTCCCTCTCTCTCTCTTTCTTTCTTTCTTTTCTTTCTTTCTTTCTTTCTTTCTTTCTTTTCTTTAAAGATTTTATTTCACTATTAGAGAGAGAGCGCACATGAGACAGGGGGACGGGCAGAGAGAGAAGCAGACTCCCTGCTGAGCAGGGAGGCCTACACAGGACTTGATCCAGGACCCTGGGATCATGACCTGAGCCAAAGACAGACACTTAACTGACTAAGCCACCCAGGTGCCCTCAAGGAGCACTTTAAAATGACAAAACAAGCCACTGACTTGGAGAAAATATTTGCAAAAGACACATCTGATAAAGGGAAGCCTAATACATCACTTTCATCCACAGTCCAACGGCTAGAACCCAGTCACAGGCCATACCTAACTGCAAGGGGGCTTGGGAGGTACAGTGTAGTTCTATGCCTAGCAAGAAAAGGGAACAGGTGATAATACAGCTAAGAAAGCTCCCTTCTTGTCTCCAGGACGGTTTTACAAGTCACTGACACTCTCTGCACATTTTGATGCGTCTGGCAGGCAGTGACTGTCCCCTGAAGACCAGTGATTATAAAGATGTCCCAATTTCAGAGATTGAAAATGTGAAAAACTTAGAGGCAATGAAATATTATATATGAATACTAGATGAACTTATATGAAATGCTATATTTGTAACAGACCAAGGATGAGCAAGGACTGTCCAGCCGTGATCCCAAAGGCAAAAAGCATAAAAGAGAGACTTAATTACATAAAAATGAAAACTCCCTCACATCAAAAAAGAAAATTAAAAGCAGAAGGACCTACGAAGGGGGGAGCGGATATTTGTAATATGTGTGATAAAGAATTAGTAGGCTCACTATTTTAAGAGCCCTTACAAATCAATAGTGAAAAAGATGAACACTCCAAGATAAAAATGGACAAAGAACTGTAACAGGAAATTAAAGAAGAACTAAAAATGGTTAAATATGTTAAATATAAAACTATTTGATAGTCAAAGAAATGCAAATTGAAATTCCAGTATGATACCTTTTTTTTTTTAGCCACCAAATGGACAGAGATCTGAAAATTGATAATGGTGTTTGCAAAGCCTGGAAAATAGACTGTTACCCTTCTGAAAGGGATGAGATTGGTGTGCTGTTCAGCACTGTGGATAAGATCTTAAGTCCATGCATGCCTGTTGACCCAGCAGCCCCACCTCTGGAATCTATCCCAGGGGGGAAAATGAAGATATCTTGAAGATAAACATATGAGGCTGCTAATCACAGGAGTTTTTAAAGTTTAGTTTTTATTAAAGTTATACATGCACATGATTTTCAGAGTTGAAAAATTCTACAGGAAAATTAGCAGTTCCCTGGAGTCCCTCCTGTACCCTACCTGCCCCCCTTCCCACCCTGCCCTGCCCCAATCCCCCTCTTTCTCAGTTCCAGAGATGCTGCTTTCAGTCCTTTTGATATTTACAGTGTTTTGTCCAAATAACATGTTTATTTGTTACTTCTTTATTTTTCAGGTTTTGGCATTATGTAATGATTTCCCATCATGGAAAGAGAGGATTTGTTCTCTCTCTAACCCCCTGTGCTTACACACACCCCCCACAGAACATGCACGTACCTCTCTCCATCTCCATCATCAGCCTTCCAATACAGTTATTTGTAATTCTGATTAGATCAATATTCATTATTCACCTTATTATGACTATAAATCTGTTGTCAAACGAGCTGTATAGGATACTACTTTTTTTTTTCTGTATAACATTTGTTTTTCCTGGAGTTAACAGTTAACTTATTTTTGTCATTGACTTAGTTTGCTAATATTCACCATCAATTTAACCACAAACTCTTCCAATGAAAATGTTGAACATATTACTATTCCATTGTGTTCTGGCTTCCACTGATACTTTTTGAAAAATCCATTGCCATTTGGAGCCATAATCCTTTGTGTCAAATCTACTTTTTCTCTGCAAACCTGTAGGATCTTTCCTCAGTTCCCTCACCCCTTTATTAAGGCCCGTTCCCAGCTCCAAAATAATTAGCATGCCTGCTTCCAGGGCCTCTGCATGGTTCTGTGGTATACATCAGCTTCTTTTTCAAGTTTGGGATTTGGCTTTCTTGGGCCTGTTAAGTCCATCAACTTTCCAACTTCCAGAGCGCTGTGGCTGATGGGTCCTCTATTGTTCTGCTCCTCTTTGTGGGTTTTTTTTTTAATTAAATCATGCTACTATAGTTTGGGGAAAAGCAAAATTGCGCCAAGGTTAGGTCTTTGGAGTCCTGCTTTGGGGCTGGTGGTGGGGGTGTCCCCATCCCACAGTTCTCTTAAAACCAGCTGGAGTTCCGCTGGAAGGCAAATACCCTCAGAGCAAATTAATGACTAAAGTGTCCAATCTAAGAAGTTTTTTAAAAATACAATAAACCCCAAAACAATATAAGGAAGATGATACAAAACAAAATCAACAAAACACAAAAATGCAGTGGAGACCAACGAAGCCAAGAATTGATTCTCTGAATAGACAAAGCAGGCACATCTTGGGAAAGACTGATCAAGGAAAAGAAATCTACAGTAAGTAACATCATAAATGAAAAGAATAATACAACTGTGGTTAAAATGGAGGTTTAAAAGATAAGATCAAGACAGCCAAATATCTGAAGATTATGTTTTTGCATGTAGCTATATTTGCAAATAATATTATTATTAAAATAAAAAAAGATAAGAGATTGCTCTCAACCACTTCATGCCAACAAATTTGAAGTCTTAGTAGAAATAGATAAATTCCTACCAAAACTGGGAAAAAATATTCTCAATAGTCCTAAAACTATGAAAGAAATTGAAGCAATAATTGAAAACTTTCCACAGAGAAAACTCAAAGCCCAGATGGTTTTAAAGGTGAATTCCACCAATATTTCAAGGAATAGATAGTCCCAATTGTAAATGAATTGTTTCAGGAAATAGAAAAACAAGGAATACTCCACATTCATTCTTTGAGGCCAGTATAATCTTAATACCAAAATTAGGCAACTAAAGCATGAGAAAGGAAAATTACAGTCCCGTTAAACTCATGAGTATAGACATCATAATCCTAAAAAACATTAAAATAATCCAACGGTGTATGAAAAAGATCACCTACCATACCAAGTTGAATTTATACCAGGAATATAAAGATGTGTTAACATTAGAACATCTAGGGACACCCGGGTGACTCAGTCAGTGAAGCGTCTGCCTTCAGCTCAGGTCATGATCCCAGGGTGCTGGGATCAAGCCCCACGTTGGGCTTCTTGCTCAGTGGGGAGCCTGCTTCTCCCCTTGCTTGTTCTCTCACTCTCTCTCACAAATAAATAAATAAAACCTTTTTAAAAAATTAGAACATCTATAATGGTAATTTACCGTATTAATAGGTTAAAGAAGAAAAACCATATGATCACCTAAGTAGATGCAGAAAGGCATTTGACAAAAGTATATACAGGTATACTTGGTTGGTTTCAGACCACCGTGTTAAAGTGATTATCAGAATAAAATGAGTCAAATTAATTCTTTTGTTTCCTGGTGCATATAAAAGTTGTGTTTACACTACACTGTAGTCTATTAAGTGTGCAATAGCGTTACATCTAAAAAAAATAATGTACATAACTTAATTTAAAAATACTTTATCAAGGTGTCTGGGTGGCTCAGCTGGTTAAGCGTCTGCCTTCAGCTCAGGTCATGATCCCAGGGTCCTGGGATCAAGCCCTGCATTGGGCTCCCTGCTCAGCGGGGAGCCTGCCTCTCCCTCTCCTTCTGCCCCCCACTCACGCTTGCTCTCTCTCTCTAGTGTGCTCTCTCTCAAATAAATAAAATCTTAAAAAAATAAAAAATAATAAATAAGAATACTTTATCGTTAAAAATACTAACTACCATCTAACTTTCAGCAAGTCATGATCACTGATCACTGATTGCTGTAACAAATAAAATAATGAAAAAGTTTGAAATATTGTAAGAATTACCAAAATGTGACACAAAGTGAGCAAATGCTATTGGAAAATGGCACCAATAGACTTGCTTGACACAGGGCTGCAACAAACCCTCAATTTCTGAGAAACACAGTATCTGTGAACTGCAATAAAGTGGAGAACAATAAAACAAGGTATGCCTGTACTGATAGATGAAAAAGCTCTAAGCTGATTAAAAATAGAAGGAAATTTCTTTAACCTAAAGAAAATGTAAAGGAAACATTACTTGATATGTAAACAATAGAAACATTTCCTTTTTTTAAAAGATTTTATTTATTTATTTATTTCAGAGAGGGAGAGAAAGCATGTGCAAGGAAGGGGGAGGACAGAGGGTAAGGGAGACGGAGAATGAATCCTCAAGCAGATTCCCGCTTAGTGTGGAGTCCAACTCGGGGCTCCGTCCCAGCCTGAGATCATGACCCAAGCTGACATCAAGAGTCGGCCACCCAACCAACTGAACCACCCAGGCACCCCTTCCTTTTTTTTTTTTTTTTAAGATTTTATTTTTAAAGCAATCTAGACACTCAATGTGCGGCTGGAGCCCACAACCCTGAGATCAAAGGTCGCCTGCTCCACAGACTGACTGAGTCAGCCAGGCACCCTGAAACATTTCCTTTAAAATCCAGGAAAGACAGGGGCTCCTGGGTGGCTCAATTGGTTAAGCATCTGGCTTGATCTCAGGGTCATGAGTTCATCCCCCACGTTGGGCTCCATGCTGGGCGTGAGGCCTACTTAAAGCAAAAAAAAGTCAGGAAAAGGTAAGGGTGTTCACTGTTGCCCTTTTTATTCAACATTATACTTTTGAATTTATTTTTCTCAAATAATTAATACATTTAATGGCAGGAGTTTTTAAATAGGGGCTCCTGGGTGGCTCAGTCGGTTAAGCATCTGCCTTCGGCTGGGGTCGTGATCTCGGGGTCCTGGGATCAAGCCCCATATCGGGTTCCCTGCTCCATGGGGAGTCTGCTTGTCCCTCTCCCTCTGCCCCTTACTCCTGCTTCTGCTCTCTCATTCTGCTCTCTCTTGCTCAAATAAATAAATAAAATCTTTAAAAAAAAAAAAAAGCTGGAGGGAAAAGATAATACATTTTTTAAAGTCTTTAAATAAATTAATAAAAATTAAAAAAATAAATAAATGGTGTACATTTGAAAAGAAAGAGGTAAGCTCTCATTATTTGAAAATGATATGATTGTCTATCTAGAAAACCCAAGGGAATCCACAGACCAATTATTAGTTGGCAACATCACTGGATATCAAATAAACAGGCAAAAGTCAATGAAATTCTTAGTCATTAAAGGAGAAACACAAATGGTAAATGAACTTAGGAAATATGTTCAACCTTCATAGTCACCTGGGAAATTCAGTTTTAAACAAAAATACAGCCTTTTATACTTACCAGGTTAGCAAGTATTTTTAAAAATCTGACACCACCAAATATTGGAGAAGAGGCAAAGTAAGCAGAAAGCTCATATGCCGCTGGGGAGCGTCACTGAAGAAACCACCTTGGGAAGCCGCTGGTACCATCTAGCTGAGTTCAGTCTAAGACGCCCTGGATCCTGCGATTCTCCACCAAGGTATTCACTCCAGAAAATCTTCTGAGTGTGTACAAAGAGGCATTTATAAGAATACTTATGGCAATATTGTTTATGACGACAAATCTTTTTTTTTTTTTTTTAAGATTCTATTTATTTGCCAGAGAGAGAGAGAGAGCACAAGCAGGGGGAGCGGCAGGCTCCCCACTGGGCCCGGAGCCCAATGCGGGACTCAATCCCAGGACCCCAAGATCATGGCCTGAGCCGAAGGAAGACACTTAACCGACAGAGCCACCCAGGCATCCCTATAATGACAAAGAAATCTTAAGTGTTTATTGACAGGAGAATGAATAAAGTTGGTGAGTTCAGAAAAAGGAAAAATATAATACTGAGTAAATAAGCAAGATATCGAAGGATAGGATTCTACTTAAAATTGCAACATTCCACCCCCACCTCTCTGACTTTATTTTTCTCCTTTGCACCCCTCGCATTCTAACATATCATATAATTTATCAAAAAACAAATTTTATCTATAATTCATAAATTTTGTTTACTGTTTGGTTTACCCCACGGGAATGTGTCTACTATGAGAACAGTGATCTTGTCTGTTTTGTTCACTGATATTCTCAGGGCTTCGAATGGTACCTAACATACAGCAGGCACTCAATAAATATTTGTTGAGTGAATACTAGAAGGTAGGAAACCACATATTGAAAGCTGAAAAGCATGCAAAACAATACTACGTAACATTTGTGGGTAAACACTCAGTGCTGGCTCGGTTTACCCTTGTGACAGAGGTAGGGCGCTGGATCAGGAAGGGATACCAGGAAACTTCAAGTGTCCCCGTAAGGTTTTGTCTTCTAAGCTGGGCAGTGGAGGTGGGAGTGTTTGTTATATGATGATCGACAATTTTTGCATGACGGAAAAAAATTCACCTTACAACTTTTTTTTTAGTAATAGGAACAACAGCACCTGCAGTGGGTCTTAGAGTTTCTAAGGGTTTTCCCACATGATCTCATGGGTCAAGAATGCAGAAGGGGCTTCCTATAAAGCAGCTCAGAGCAGGGTGGGGCCTGGGACGGGGGGGGACAGTAGGCAGGGTGCGTGAGAACAGGGCCTTGCCTTGCACTGTCCTCACCTGGGAGTTGGGGACTGCCCCAGCAAAGGGGGCCTCACTTCCTCTCCCCCCCCCACCCCCGAGCCTGGAGGCTTGCTGTGGG